>NW_022437066.1:2580568-2591186 GCF_009761245.1 Sapajus apella | reverse complement strand
CCCAGCGTCTGAATGCACTTTTTTTTTTTTTTTGAGACGGAGTATTGCCTGTCACTCAGGCTGGAGTACAGTGGCTCCATCTCTGCTCACCACAACCTCCGACTTCCGGGTTCAAACGATTCTCCTGCCTCAGCCTCCAGAGTAGCTGGGATTACTGGCATGCGCCACCACGCACGGCTAATTTTCTGTATTTTTAGTAGAAACAGGGTTTCACCATGTTGGCCAGGCTGGTCTCGAACTCCTGACCTCATGATCCACCTGCCTCGGCCTCCCAAAGTACTGGGATTACAGGCTTGAGCCACCTCGCCCGGCCCTGAATGTACTTTTTTAAGTAGAGAAGCCAGCGGTCAGCGCAGGGAACGGCCGTGAAAGGGGAAGCTTCCAGGCTCAGCTCTCGAGCCCAGCGCGCCTCCCGGGCCTGCCGGGCGAAGGGTTTGCTGATGCTCCGCGCATCTCAGCCTGACCCGCCCGCTCCACGCCGCTCCAGAAAGCGCGCGCTCGCCCCCTGCTGGATGCTCGCCGCCCTGTGCCCAGCCCGTTTGGTGGAGGGACCCTGGCACCCAGCGGGCAGAGCCGGCATTTCTGCAAGAAGGAGCCAGGGGGACGCCGGAAAACTCAGGCTCCAAGATGGAAAGGAGTAATACACCTGTTATTCAAATCTGAAGCAACGCAGAAATACCGTGGGGTCAAAATGTCAGACGCTAAAGGCAGGTCTGAACGGTGGGGAGGGGGTCCTCGACTGTGGGGAAACTGAGGTAATTTGGCCGACTCTCTCAGCTGCCCGAAGTTCTTTCTGGAAGATTCTTTCTCAGTCAGTGCAGGCTGCCACAATGAAAAGCCACAGAACGGGGCCTTAAGCAGCGGCCATTCAGGGCTCACCGTTGTGGAGGCCAGGAGGTCCGAGATGAGGAGGCGGCTGGTTCCGGGTCTGGTGAGGCCACGGTTGCAGACCCACGATTGCAGACCCACGGCTGCCTGCTGCGTCCTCATGCAGCGTTTCCCAAGATGTGCAGCCAGAGAGCTCTGGTCTCCCCTCCTCTTCTGAGAAGGTCATTAATGCCATCAGATCGGGGTCCACCCTTACAACCTCCCTGACCTGTATGACGTCCAAAGGCTGCGCCTCCAAATAGCCACACCACGGGCTGAGAGCCACCGTCTGAACCCAGGGACACAATTCATACCGCAGCACAGGGACCTAAATACGTGAAGCCACTGGTACAGACCTGAGGTCGTGGTCACTGAAGAGGTGGCTGGTCCCCTAGAACCTGACCCAGAGCTGCCCAGCAGCCTCCAACCCCACGCAGGTTGGGAGGTCTGCGTCTGGCTCCCACGCTGCACCGGGACTGCCTGCGTGATCCCAGAGGCCCCCACGGCACCCACCAGGCTTCGATACCTCTCTTAGGGGACAGGCCACAGGGCCACGTGACGTGGCCACCTCCGGCCCACAGGGTCCAGACGGATTCGGGGATGACAGTGACCCCTCCCCATGGAGACCTTCTGTTCCCAGAAGGCTCCCTACAGCGACTCTCAGCTCACAGATGCTTCACCCCCACCACTCCCCATGGAGAGGCCTCTGGTCACCCCGGGGCCCACACAAGGCCGGGCAGCCTCTGTCCTCCACCAGCTCAGGCCCTGCCCCATGGGGTGGAAGACAGACGGGCATGGTTAGTTCCTCCCGACACCTCCAGCCAAACAGAAGTGATTCCTATGGAGATTTTGCAAAAGGTTCTAGTCTCCTTTCCTCAAAATGTGGGGCTGTGGGTGTGGAGAGGATTCTGTTCTGCTTTCTCTTTTAAACAAGGCAGAGATGTCCCCCTTCATACCCATCCCTACCCAGACCAGTGGTTTCTCTTTAAAAAATAAAAAGTGGCTGGGCGCGGTGGCTCACATCTGTAATCCCAGCACTTTGGGAGGCTGAGGCAAGTGGATCACAAGGTCAGGAGTTTGAGACCAGCCTGGCCAAGATGTTGAAACCCCGTTTCTACTAAAAATACAAAAATTAGCTGGGCGTGGTGGCATGCGCCTGTAATCCCAGCTACTCAGGAGGCTGAGGCAAGAGAATTGCTTGAACCTGGGAGGCGGAGGTTGCAGTGAGCAGAGATCGCGCCATTGCACTCCAGCCTGGGTGACAGAGTGAGACTCTGTCTCAAAAAAAATAAAATAATTTTAAAAAATAAAATAAAAAGTGCTTTCCCCAAATAATTGAAAACAGGCATTCCACAAAAACCTGCCCACACAGTTCATAGCAGCGTTGTTCACAGTGTGAAAACGTGGCAACTCCCAAACGCCCATCCACAGACCAGCATGGTCACAATGTGTGTGACCAGCTCCATCCATACAGTGGGATATCCCTCAGCCATAAAAGAAAGGAAATTCTGGGCCATGGAAACATCCTACTAAGCGAGAGGCTGCTTACAAGAGGACACACGTGGTGTGATTCCTTTTCCAGGAAATGTCAGGAGTGAACAAATCCACGGAGACAGAGGGAGCAGAGCTTCCCGGTGCTGTGGGGATGAGGAGCAGGGAGCCCCTGCTTCCTAGGGACGGGGTTTCCACCTGGAGGCCTGAAAACATCCTGGAACTAGATGTGGCTGGTGGCCACACAACACTGTGAATGTCTAAAGGCCATCAACTGTGACCTGAACATGATCCAGCCAATTATTCACGTTAAATATGCGAGGTTCTGAGGCAGCTATTCTACCTCAATGAAGCTGTTTGTAAAAATGGTTACTTTTATGTTACATGAGCTTTACCCCAGTTTTTTTAAAATAGTGTTTCTATCCCTTGCAGGACTCTGTCTAGCAAGGACCCAGCTGTGAAGCTTGTGGCGGCTTTTAGGGGAGCTCCAGGTTATTTGAGGGTCTTTGAATCTCGACTCCCATACTAGTGTCACAGCTGGTCCCTCTTGCTTCCCCGACGCAAAGGAGAAAGGTGTGCAAAGCTGGGTGTGGTGGCTCATGCCTGTAATCCTAGCTACTCAGGAAGCTGAGGCTGGAGGATTGCTTGAGCCCAGACCTTCAAATTCAGCCTGGGCAGGCCAGGAGCAGTGGCTCACGCCTGTAATCTTAACACTCTGGGAGGCCGAGGTGGGCGGATTACCTGAGGTCAGGAGCTCAAGACCAGCCTGGCCAACATGGCGAAACTCCGGCTCTACTGAAAATATAAAAACTAGCCTGGCATGGTGGCACACCTGTAATCCCAGCTACCTGGGAAGCTGAGGCAGGAGAATTGCTTCAACCCAGGAGACAGAGGTTGCAGTGAGCCAAGATTGTGCCATTGCCCTCCAGTCTGGGCGACAGAGTGAGACTTAGTCTCAAAAAAACGAACAAACAAAAACAAATTCAGCCTGGGCAACATGGCAGAATCTCGTCTCTTTAAAAAAAAATGGCCCCAAAGTCCTTGACCCTCTTCCCCTTGAGAGGTGGGGTCTCTACCCCCTACCCCCACTGCCAAACCTGGACAGGCTATAGCCGCTTCCAATGGCGGGCAGTGGCGGGGAGGCCAGGTGTGTTTAGAGGCTGGGCGGGACGGGCCAGGCGCCTTCACCTGACACTCCCAGAACCCCAGTCCCTGGCCCCTTCGGAGCCTGGTCCTCATGCTGGGAGAAACCCACGCCACACATGAGGCCACGAGCTCGTGCTGTGGTCAACAGTCCCCACGGAGCCCGGCTCAGCCCACATGTGTGAGGGTCCAGCTTCAGGTCCCCTTGGTGTTGGCACCGTCCCGTTTGACCCCAGACAACGTGGAACAGAATCCAAGCCATCCCACTGCGTCCTGTGCGAACTCCTGAGCTCCAGCTCCACGACCATAATGAAATACCGGCTGCGTCGTCGTCCCCAGTTCAGGTTGGAGTGGTTTGTTACACAGAAGCCAGTAACCAGATCAACAGATTTCTTTATCTGACTGATGGCTGCCGCTGTGGATGCTGATTTATGCCTAAAATCTCATGTTTTGCAAGCTACTGAGTGTAAGTTAACATTAATGACGTGTGCGCGTGACCGTGTAAAGACAGGTGAAAGCCAGCCGTATTATCAGAAAGTACGGAGCCAGGTGTCAAGCTTCCGTATTGCTCAGAACTCTTTCAGTGGGAAGGGGCAGAGACGGGACCCACACAAGCCACCAACATGAAGGAAGCTGCCAGCAGGGTGGTACCTCGGGCTGGCTTCAGAGACCAAAGCAAGTTTATCAGACGCTTCTGCCACTTTCCTTGTCTCTCTTTCTCTCTGCTATCATTTGAATAAATGTGTCAATCCAGAATTCATACATCGAGATGCAATGGACGATGTGATCACATTAAGAGATGGAGCCTTGAGCAGGTGATTGAGTCATGAGGCCTCCCTCGTGGATGGGAACAGCGCCCTCACTGAAGGGCTGGGGAAATGAGCGCAGCCCCTTTTGCCTTTCACCCCTTCTACCAAGTGAGGACAGGATGTGCCACCAGGCACCATCTTGGAAGCAGAGAGCATCCTCATCAGTCGCCAAACCTGCTGGTGCCATGCTCTTGAACTGCCCAGCCTCCAGAATCGTAGGCAATGTATGTGTGCTGTTTATAAATTACCCAGCCTAAGGCATTTTGTTAGCAGCATGAACAGACCAAGACCCTCTCTCTGTGTGTTTCCTGGCTCTCTCTGTTGGCCTCATTTTCTCCTGCAAATGGACCTCCTCCATGTGGCTCCTCCATGTGGCCAGCAGGAGGGAGGACGTGGCTGCAGGGCACCAGGCTAACAGCCCCCGAGGTCAACAATGCCCCGTGGAACCTGTCCCTGTCTTCAGTGTATGTCACACATGTGCATGCATGCATGCACATACACACAAACATGTACATGTATGCACATACAAGCACACGCATGCCTGCACACACACATGCACACACAAGTGTGCACACACAAACATGCACACATGCACAGCACACATAAGCACACACACATGCACACACAAACATGCACACATGCACAGCACACACGCACAAATGCACACATGCACACACACATGCACACACAAACATGCGCACACATGCACACACAAATATGCACACATGCACACACAAGCACACACATGCACTCACAAATGCACACATGCATGCACACAAACATGCACATATGCAAACATGCACACATGCACACACAAGCACACACGTGCACACAAAATGCACACATGCATGCACACAAACATGCACGCATGCACACAAATATGCAGACATGCGCACACGCAAGCACACACATGCACACAAAATCACACATGCGCACACGCATGCACACACAAACATGCACACAGTGCACACACATGCACATGTGCACACACAAACATGCACACACGTGCACGCACACATGCACACACAAACACATTCACACACACATGCACACAAATGCACACGCATGCACACACACACAAGAAGCGCTCAATATCTAATGAAACTTGTGGTCGTCATTTTCTTTCCTCCTGAGCTGCAATGGTAAGAATTCCCTGAAAATCTCCCGCCAGCCCCCGCAGGCCACAGCTCCTTAGGCCACACACCTCACTGCTGTTTAGCAGATCTCACATGACATCTTAACACATCAAACTACGTATCTCACAGAATCCAACGCATCTCACCGTAGCACTGAACTATAGTTAGAGGTTTTGTTTTGCAAATTAGTCGCCACCGTGCACAGTGGCTCGTGCCTGTAGTCCCAGCTACTTGGGAGGCTGGGGTGGGAGGATCGCTTGAGCCCAGGAGTTCTGGGCTGTAGTGGGTTATGCCGATCGGGTGTCTGCACTAAGTTTGGCATTAATATGGTGACCTCCTGGGAGCGGGGGGCCACCAGGTTCCCTAAGGAGGGGTGAACCAGCCCAGGTCGGAAATGGAGCAGGTCAAAACTCCCGTGTTGATCAGTAGTGGGATTGCGCCTGTGAATAGCCACTGCACTCCAGCCTGGGCAACATAGCGAGACCTCGTCTCTAAAAAAAAATTAAAATTAAAAACAAAAAAAGAAAATTAGTTGTCAACTTCAGTGCTTTTGTGTTTTTGTGTTCACCAACACGTAGATTCCCTTTTAGGCGCTCAGGAAGGGCAAGCCAGGTGACCGTCTTCCATGCAGCGGGGACTCTACTTAAATTCAGCATTTCTACAAAGCCCCTTTCCACCCCAGAAGCACACATCTTTTAACCAGTGTGCTGGGAACACTCAGTTTCTCTCCCTGCACTACCCCGTGAAGCCACAGCGGAGGCCGCATTAATCAGCTTTGCTGCCGTAACAAACACGCCCCAAACACACCCCAGCACGTGTATCACAGGCAGCCTGCAGGTCAGCCACTCTGCTTATTCCTGGACCAGCAGGAATTCCTGGACCATTCCAGTCCCTACTGGGGACATCCTGGTGACACAGCCTTCCTTACCATGCTTTCTCAAGTGTCATTACGTGTTTTTTCTTTAACACTGACCTCTGGTGGCCTCTGCTCACGTGGGCTTTTGTCACAGCATCCCCTTGACAGTGGCCAAAACTGGTCTCTGTCCAAGACCAGCAATAGGGTCTCAGCACGTGCCTCCAGGAGGAACTGCAAGCTGAAGGTCAAGGATGCGAATGCACAACCCCGTGGGGCCGGCGGACGCGTGAATGCACACGGTTCACCGCAGACCCTCTCGGGGCCCAGCCTGGCTGTGTCAGGAAGGCCGCTGTTTTAAACCTCCTTCCCAGGCTGTGGTCTGAGCCGCTCCGGGGTGTCTCCCTCTCTCTCCAGAACTGAATGGAAGGGAGGAGGCTCTCAGGTTTCTGAAGAGCAGCTGCCTGAGCCTGGCGTTTCAGGTGAGTGTGTTCGGGGGTGGCGGCAGTGAGGAGAGCAAAGGAAGTGAGTGAGCTCTTGAGCTATGTGGGAAGGAGAAGAGCTCCTCTGTAAAGCGTCCTTTCTTGTTAGAGTAAGTGTGCTGTGAGCTCTGTGAAGCCCTATCCTGTAGCTGTGAGACACGCTGTGCTTACAGGCACGTAGCACATTCTTGTCCTTGTGCTTTAACCAAGATGCCTGTGCTGGGCGTGCTCACAGGCAGGTCCCAGCTCTCCACTGCTTTTACCTGTTTAGAAAAGTTTTAAGTTGTAGCCAATCGGGTTTTAGTTTAGATTGTGAGGTCCGGCTCCAGCCAACAGAGATCAGACACAGCAGTGAGGACGACCCCACATGCGTAAGGGATAAACTTGTGTGTTTTCCTTTGTTCATTGTGCTCTCGTGGGAAGACAGTTAGTGAGGCTACCCTTCCTGCAGTCCAGGAAGTAAAAATTGCTTTGCTGAAAGATCCTTTGTCTCAGTGTTAACTTTTCTTTGAGGCACCGAGTATCTGTTTCCAACAAGTTGGATTTGAAGGGCTGCCTGGTGCTCTCCTGCTTCGGGGCTGTGGGGACGAGCTGAGGGGACGAGCTGAGGCAGGTGAAGGCCGAGGTGGCCTCAGACCCACCAGAACCCAACAGCTCTCCATGGCAGCACCCATGCCAGCCGGACCACAAGCCTTGGCTGAGACCTTGCTTCTGAGAAGGGGGTCAGTCCCTGCTGTTCAGGGGGGACCCCAAGGTTGCTCCCGCCCCTCCCTCACCCCCACCTAATTCAGCCCTACTCCTTGGAGGGCTCACCATGACTGAAACACCCCAGCAAGCAAGACACTCACATCCTCGCCTTCCTCAGCCTGCACCGCCAGCCTCTCTCAAGAGAAGTGGCCACCAGTAGATTCAGGGTCCCCAAGATGTTTGTTTCTGGAAACTTCTGCCATGGCCAGGCCTCTAAATGTGACGTCAAGATGCTGCCTGTCCTGCCCTCGCCTCTGATTGCATTTCCCTGTGTCTGAAGCCACCTCCTTTTGATCCAGAGCACAGAAATGCATGGAATATTCTGCAAAGACCACAGGGAACCGTCTAGTTTCCAGATGGTGGCTGGAAATAATAATTTGTGAGGCAGGATAGAAAATCCATTGCTGGCCAGGTGAGGTGGCTCACGCCCGTAATCCTAGCACTTAGGGAGTCCGAAGTGGGCAAATCACCAGAGGTCAGGAGTTTGAGACCAGCCGGGCCAACATGGTGAAACCCTGTCTCTACTAAAAATACAAAAATTAGCTGAACCTGGTGGCGTGAGCCTGCAATCCCAGCTACTCAGGAGGCTGAGGCAGGAGAATCCCTTAAACTCGCGAGGCAGAGGTTTCGGTGAGCCAAGGTCAGGCCACTGCACTCCAGCCTGGGCAACAAGAGCAAAACTCCATCTAAAAAAAAAAAATAATAAATAGAAAAAGAAGAAAGAAAGATAATCCATTGCCCAGATCAGGCATCAGATTGCTGGCAAGGCAAGATTGCCAGGCACCTGGGGGCACCACGCCTTCCATTCCCTCCTCCCCAAGATGAGCGAGCCCTCAGAGCTGCTCCCCATGGGGGCCTGGTCCTCCCTCCCTCCCGAGAGGAGTCACACGCCCACCCCCACCCCACCTCCCCCCCCCACCGCCCGCCCCCCGCCACCGCCCCAGGGAACAGGCAAAAAACACAGCAAGGACCGCCCACCACTGCCCTCTCCCTTCTGAGCTCATCACTCCCTGCTGGAGACTCTGGCGCCCTGGAAGTCACTCCGAGCCAAGGTGTTGGGGAGCAGATTTAGAAAACCCAGACCCTGGCCACCCTCCACTGAACAGCGCAGCAAGGCCAAGACCCAACCTGGGGAGCCACGCTCTCCATCCTCCCTTTCCAGCAGGGAGCACAGCTCGAGTCTAACCCAGGTGAGGAGGGGCTGTGCAGGGCAAGAACATGCTTCCAAAGGAAAGCTCCCTGGTGCACACAGACACACACCAGTGCACACACGCACACACACACGCACCTGGCTGTGACCTTCCACACTGCCTGCCCGGCCACCCTCCTCGCTCCTCTCCCGGCCTCAGCCCTGGCTTCCTGCTGGCCGTCATGAGGTTTGACAGGCCAGGCAGACAGGCTGACAGCCCCTCCGTCTCTTTCCGAGACACGTTCTGTGAGGAAGGCAGGCGGGTTTCTTAAAAAGACGTCAAATAGGGGAAACTGTTTGCAATGAAATGTAACACTTGCTACTCCAAAGAGCATTTTTAATTATTGCTTTGAAGCTGGGAAGCGTCTGGGGAGGATGTGAAATCGGGAGATTCATTCCTTTATTTCTTGCTGCGGTTACCGGTGCCCCTCATCCTCGGCTTGCTCCCGCTGGCCCCCCAGGCTGCTCCTCCGGCCTTCTGGGGCACCCTGGCTGAAAATAACGTAACCCCTCTAATGCCAAGCCGGCTCCAGCTGGGAAAAGAGAAAGAGGAGGCGCCTCGGCCGGGACATTGCTGCTGAGTCCCCATTCTCTCCAGAACCCAGCGTTCTCTCCAGTATGTATTCCACAAATATTTATTGAGCGTCTTTCATGTGCCAGACACACGCATCCACCAAGTGAGACTCACCTTCAGGTCGGAACGTTTAAACCAGCTAATCCTCCAGCTGTCCTTCACCAATCGCCACAGGAAAGGGCTGAGTTACAGGATGTGCTGATTTCAGCGGATCTCAGGGGCAGGTCTTCCCTTGATAATAAACATATTTTTACACAACATGTAAAACCTCTTTTTTCCCCCCCTCCCAAAACTCAGATTCCTATTTCCCCGGTCCTGAAAGATGAATTTGAAGCAGGGTCTCCCACCAGCAGCATTGCCGACATCGATGTTGGGTCGTTCGCTTGGGCCCCATGGTACTGTCAGAGGCATCTGAACCAGAGTGACTCCATCTTGAACAGGGGCTGGGTAAAATAAGCCAGGTCACAAAGACCCTGCTGATGAAACAGGATGCGGGCTCTTCCTTTCCAACTTGGACCCGGCAGAAAGGCTCCCGCAAAGAAGGATGATGAGAAGAAAAAGGGCCATTCTGCCGTCAGCCAGGCGGTGACCTGAGAATACGCCCTCCACATTTGTTAGCACGGCCATGCAGTGGGCTTCAAGAAGCGCGCCCCTCGGGCACTCAGAGAGATTCCGAGCTTTGCCGTGAAGGAAATGGGAACTCCAGGCTCCACAAAGCTGCCTGGGCCACAGGAATACGGACTGTCCCATTCTGAATCCATGAGCAGTTGGCCAGAAAACATAATGAGGATGAAGATTCACCAAAGAAGCACATACTTTGGTTACCTCCGTACCTGTGAACACTTTCAAAAACCTACAGTCAATGTGGGTGAGAACTAATCGATGATGGTCAGATACATCAAATAAAGCTATAAAATTGCAAAAAAAAAAAAAAAAAAGGATGTGGTAAAGCAGCCAGCCAACAGCCACCAAACAAAGATGGTGATCAAAGTGCCCACTGGTCGTCCTCACTGCTCATTATACGCTAATTACAGGCCGGGCTCAGTGGCTCACACCTGTAATCCCAGCACTTTGGGAGGCCAAGGCGGGTGGATCACAAGGTCAGGAGTTCGAGACCAGCTTGGCCAATATGACGAAACTCCATCTCTACTAAAAATACAAAAATTAGCCAGGCATGGTGGCGGGTGCCTGCAGTCCCAGCTACTCGGGAGCCTAAGGCACGGGAATTGCTTGAACCCAGGAGACGGAGGTTGCAGTGAGCCAACAGCCGCTGCACTCCAGCCTGGGTGACAGAGCGAGACTCTGCAAAAAAAAAAAAAAAAAAAAA
>NW_022437066.1:2565663-2580468 GCF_009761245.1 Sapajus apella | reverse complement strand
TACACTAGCTTGATAGAAGACACTCCCACCCATGCCGCGACAGTTTACAAATGCCTTGGCAACATCAGGAAGTTACCCGATATGATCTTACACTGGAGAAACCCTCAGTTCAGGAAAATCCCACCCCTTTCCTGGAAAACTCATGCAAAATCCACCCCTTGTTTAGCATATAATTAAAAAATAGGCCTAAAATAGCCAACGAGCATCCCATGCTGCTGCTGTGCCTATGGGTGGCCATGCTGCGGCTCCTTTACTTTTTTTTTTTTTTTTTGATGGCGTCTCATTCTGTTGCCCAGGCTGGAGTGCAATGGCGCCATCTCAGCTCACTGCCACCTCCTCCTCCTGGGTTCAAGTGATTCTCCTGCCTCAACCTCCCAAGTAGCTGGGATTACAGGTGTGCACCACCACGCCCAGCTAATTTTGTATTTTTTGTGGAGACAGGGTTTCACCATGTTGGCCAGGCTGGTCTTGAACTGCACCTCAGCCTCCCAAAGTGCTGGGATTACAGGCACGAGCCACCACTCCCGGCCTATTCCTTTACTTTCTTAATAAACTCGCTTTCACTTTACCCTACGGACTCTCCCCGAATTCTTTCTTGTGTAAGGTCCAGGAACCCTTTCTTGGGGTCTGGATCGGCACCCTTTCCAGTAATAAGACATTTATCTTCATCGTTGGCACCCACCTACCAGATGCCAACAGCCCCTCAGGATGACAACCACAGATGTCCCTGGAGGGAAGGCACATCTTGCCACATGTGCCCTGGAGGGAAGGTCACCGCCAGTCCACAGCCACTGGTTTAGAGGACCTCATTTTCCTAGAGTTTGGCTGTCTCCTGGGCCTGCCTAGAGAAACTAAGGGTCTCGTTTCCAGGCTGCGGGAGAGGCCTTTGCAAAGCACCTGACCAGGAATATTTCCTTCAGGGAAAAGCCCCGTGGAAGAGGACGGTTTCACCTGGAAATTTTCCGACGGCAAGTCTTGGCCGTCTTCCTCCCCCTCCTTCGCGCCTCCCGCTCTCCACGGTTATTGGAAATACTATTTCAGCTTTTCCTGTCTTTGAAAAAGCCTTGTCATTCCTGACACGTTCTCAGCGGCCTCTTCCACTAAACACGGTTTGAGTGAATTTTCAGAGGGAAATTATAAGGGGAGCCTTTCATCTAGAATCTCACAGGAAAGGGACGTTCCCACCACAGAGTCCCAGAAATGACAAACAACTTGCCTAATTGATTCAAAAAGAAAAGCCTCTGGAGGCTGCAGGGACGCGGGGGCACGGGGGCGCGGGGCTTCCTCTCTGAAGTCTGCCTGCCTGGGTGTTTCTTCTCGCTGGGAGTCCCTCCTGGCCCTGGGGCTGGCACCCAGCTCTGGTCTGCAGGAATCCGCTCAAACCCACCCAGCCCAGAGCCGGGACCCAGGCTTCTCTAAGGGTCAGTGACCCTCACAGCCTTTCCTCCTGTGAAGGAGGATGAAGGAAAAATGATTATTTTCCACTCAAGGCTTTTATGCAAATAAGAATCATGCCAAGTGGCAGACAATGAAAAAGTAAAGTGCCCAGTTCTTTTTCTCTCCAAGGAAAGTCTGGTGAAATTCATCCTATTAAAACCACCTTTGCAGGCTGGGCGTGGTGGCTCATGCCTGTAATCCCAGCACTTTGAGAGGCCGAGGAGGGTGGATCTCCTGAGGTTGGGGGTTCGAGACCAGCCTGACCAACCTGGAGAAATCCCATCTCTACTAAAAATACAAAAATAGCCAGACGTGGTGGTACATGCCTGTAATCCCAGATACTCAGGAGGCTGAGGCAGGAGAAGCACTTGAACCTGGGAGGCGGAGGTTGCAGTGAGCCGAGGTTGCACCATTGCACTCCAGCCTGGGCAACAAGAGCAAAACTCCGTCTCAAAAAAAAAAAAAAAAGCAACCTGGCCATGATGGCACACACCTGTAATCCTAGCTACGAGGGAAGCTGAGGCACAAGAATCCCTTGAACTGGGGAGGCAGAGGTTGCAGTGAACCAAGATCGCACCACTACACTCCAGCCTGGATGAAAAAAATGAGACTCTGTCTCAAAAAAAAACACCGTTGCAAAAATTATGACAGTGAGAAAATGTTGAAAGTGAAAGAGATCAGATCTAGCCAACCCCATCTTGCCTTTAACCTCCAAGCTGCCCTTAGTCATTCCTGGGCTAGGTCCACACTACCTTTGAGAGACATTTAGCTTCTAGTTTAAATGGTAATAACCCCTCCCCCAAACTCAACCGTCTTTGTGAAGCCAACGAAAGACCACCAGTTTAGGAGGATGAGGGGACTGAATTCTGCTAAGGTGTAGACATAAGTGATCACCAGACATTGTCCCGGAGCTCATGAGATCTGCGACTCCCCCAATTACTCCTGCAGATAACTTCTTTACCGTGTAACTTGCTCGAGATGCCTTTTCAGACTTTCAAATCCCTGTGGACTGAAAGTCCCACCCTGACCTGCAGCTCTTGACTCAGCTGGTCCTGTGGCCCTACCCAGAAGTGAGCTCAGGGCAAGAGGACCGTTTTCCTCACCCTGTGATTGCATCCCCAGCCCATCAGTGGCACCCATTCCCGGACCCATCAAACTATCTTGAAAAAACGCTATCCTCTGAATTCTCAGGGAGGATGATTTGAGTAATAATAAAACTCCAGGCTCCTGTTTCTCTGGCTCTACATCCATTAAGCCCTTTCTCTATTGCAATCCCCCTGTCTTGATACATCAGCTCTATCTAGGCAGCAGGCAAAATGAATCCACTGAGCAATTACACTCAGTTTATTCTACCAAAAGAACTTGTTTAAATTATTTGAACTAGGCCAGGCGTGGTGGCTCACGCCTGTCATCCCAGCACTTTGGGAGGCCAAGGTGGGTGGATCATGAGGTCAGGAGTTCAAGACCAACCTGACCAACATGGTGAAACCCTATCTCTACCAAAAATACAAAAATTAGCCAGGTGTGGTGGCACGTACCTATAATCCCAGCTACTCAGGAGGCTGAGGCAGGAGAATTGCTTGAGGCCGGGAAGTGGAGGTTGCAGTGAGCAAAGGTCGCACCACTGCACTCCAGCCTGGGCCACAGAATGGGACTCCGTCTCAAATTTAAAAAAAAAAAAAAAAAGCTACAGGCTGAGAAAAAAATTTTGCAAAACATGTATCTGATAAAAGGCATGAATCCAGAATATAAAAGAATTCCAGAGTAAGAAAACAATTTTTTTTATTTTAAAATTGGGCAAAAAATATGAACAGATGCTTCACTAAAGAAGATACACAGATGACATATGAGCAGCCAAATGATAATGGACATCACTTGTCATTAGGGGAATGTAAATTAAAACCATTGGAGATAGCACTACATACCAATTTAAATAATTAAAATTAAAACACGCCCTAACAATATGGAGAGCAGGTGAGAACGTGGAGAAACGGAAACTCTCTTCATCCCTGGTGCGAATGCAAAATGGGACCGCTGCTTCAGAAAACGATTTGGCAATTTCACAGAAAGTTCCCACATGAGCCAGTGATTTTACCACGTGGCGTTTACCAAGAGTAAAGGAAGTGGCTGTCCACAGAAAGACACTGTTTATGATGGTGTGATGTGCAATAGCCAAACTCAGAAACAATCCAAACATCCATCAGCTGGGGAGTGGCTAAACCAACTGTCACACATCCAACGGAACACAGGCCGACATTCAAAGGTACGCACGTCTGATAAACGCAGAAACGTGGATGAGTTTTTAATGTATTATGCTAAGTGAAAGAAGGCAGACTCAGATGACTACATAACGGCCCCACGTTAGAACGCCCATCAACTTCTGGACCGATGATGAAGCTAGCGGTACAGTAACTGAAACAGTGTGGTTTAAGAACACGGCGTGGAAGCCAGAGCCAGATCTTTGCATAAACGGGCACTTGATTTATAACAGAGGTGCTACTGCAGGGTGCTAAGGAAAGAACGGTTTCCTCAATTCATGGTTCTGGGACAATTAAACATTTATAATTCTTTTTTTTTTTTTTTTTGAGATGGAGAGATCTCAGCTCACTGCAACCTCCAACTCCTGGGTTCTAAGCAATTCTCCTGCCTCATCCTGCCGAGTAGCTGGAATTCCAGGCACCCACTACACAGCTATTTTTATTTTGCTATTTTTAGTAGAGATGGGGTTTCACCATATTGGCCAGGCTGATCTCCAACTCCCAGCCTCAGGTGATCCACCCACATCAGCCTCCCAAAGTGCTGGGATTACAGGCCTGAGCCACCACGCCTGGCCAGACATTTATAATTTTTAAAACATACATTATATCTACTTCACCTTATGCACAAAAGCTATTCCCACATGGATTATAAAGCTAAACGGGAGAAGCAAAACGGCAAAGATTTTTTAAATAATGTAAGAAAACAACCTTATAACCTTGGAGCAGGCAAAGGAAAAACTGTTAACCGCAAAGGAAGAATATTGAAATGTTTAACCACGTTAAAACTAAGAGCTTCCCCAAGACAGTTCAACGCGTAAAAAACTGATCCACGGTATAAACCACATCCACAAAATGAAGGCAGAAACCACGTGGTCCTCTCAATAGATGCAAAAAAAAAGCAGTCGACAAAATCCATCACACTTTCGTGATGAAGAAGAAGAAGAAGAACTCTCAACAAACTAGGAAGAGCAGGAAATGACCTCACATAATAAAAGCCATATATGAAAATCCCACAGTAAACGGTCCACTCAATGGTGAAGACTTAAAGTTTTAGCTCCTCGAAGATAGGAACAGGACAAGGATGCGGCTTGTGCCACCCCCACTCAACACAGTTCTGGATGTTCTCGCCAGAGCAATTAGGCCAAAAGAAGAAATTAAAGGTATCCTATCCAAACTGAAAATGAGGAAGTAAGTAAGCTATCCCTGTTCACACCTGACATAGTATGTAGAAAACTCTAAGGATGGATTGGGAGCTGAGGCTCACACCTGTGATCCCAGCTATTCGGGAGGCTGAGGCAGGAGAATCGCTTGAACCCAGGAGGTGAGGGTTGCAGTGAGGAGCGATCTCACCACCGTACCCTAGGCTGGGCAACAGAGCAAGACTCCATCTCAAAAAAAAAAAAAAATCCAAGGAGTCCACATACAAACTGTATAAATGAATTCAGCAAAATTTCAGGATATAAAGTCAGCACATAAAAATCAGTTTTACTTCTGTACACTAACAATGAACAACCTGAAAAGGAAATTAGGAAAACAATTCCATTTACAATAACATCAGAAAGAATAAAATTTTTAGGAATTAACTTAACCAAGAAGGTGACAGGATTATACAAAGAAAACAAAAAAAAAAAAAAAAAAAAAAAAAAAAAACCAAGTTGAAAGAAATAAGAAAATATAAATAATCAGAAACACATCCTGTGATAACAGATTGGAAGTTGTAATATTGTTAAGATGTCAGTACTGCCTTTAGTGATTTATAGATTCAGTGCAATTCCTATGAAAATCCCAATGATGTTTTCGGCGGAAAGAGGAAAATTCATCCTAAAATTCGTATGGAATCTCAAGGGACCCCAAACAGTCAAGACAATCTTGAAAAAGAAGAGCCAAGCTGAAGGACTCACACTTTCTGATTTTAAAACTCACTGCAAAGCTACGGTCATCAAAAGAGTGAGGCACTGGCATAAAGACATACAGACCACAGGAATGGAATGGAGAACCCAGAAGTAAACCCTGGCATACATGGTCAAATGATTTCTGAGACAGCGCCAAGACCATTCGATGCGGAAACAACGGTCTTTTCAACAAATGGTGCTGGGGAAACCAGATATCCACATGGAAAAGAATAAAGCTGTATCATTGCCTTACACCATACAGAAAAATTAACTCAAAATGGACTAAAGACCTAAAACTATAAAACTTTTAGAAGAAAACACAGAGTGAATGCTTCACAATGCTGGATTTGGTGATGATTTCTTGGATAACAGCAAAAACACAGGCAGCAAAAGAAAAAATAGACCAATTACACTTCACAAAAACTTAAAATTTTTATGCATCAAAAGTTGTTATCAACAGAATTAAAAGACAACTTACAGAATGGGTGAAAATGTTTGAAAATCATGTATCTGATAAGGGATTAGTATCTGGAATATATAGAGAATTCCTAAGATTTAACAACAAGAACAACACGATTGCAGTGGCTCATGCCTGTAATCCCAGCACTTTGGGAGGCCGAGGCAGGCAGATCAAAAGGTCAAGATTTCAAGACCAGCCTGTCCAATACGGCAAAACCCTGTTTCTACTAAAAAATACAAAAATTAGCCAGGCGTGGTGGCACACACCTGTAGTCCCAGCTACTTGGGAGGCTGAGGCAGGAGAATTGCTTTAACCCGGGAGGCAGAGGTTGCAGTGAGCCGAGATCACACCACTGCACTCCAGCCTGGACAACAATAGCACACCACTCTGTCTCAAAAAAAAAAAAAAAAAAATTCTGACACATCTAAGAGGTGGACAGATCTAAAGGACATTGTGCTAAGTGTCACAAGACAGTCACAGGAAGGCAAATGCGTGAGGATTCCACTGACATGAGGGGCCTGGAGTAGTCCAATTCATAGTGACAGAGTGGAAAGGTGTTTGGGGGACCTGGAAAGGGGGTGCTGTGAGGGTGCTGCTGAATGGGTGTACAGCCTCAGTTTTACAAAGTGGAAAGAGTTCTGAAGATGGATGGTGGCGATGGCCACACAATATTATAAATGTACTTAACGTAACTAAGCCATGCATTTCAAAAGGGTTAAGATGGTAAATTTTCTGTTATGTCTATTTTACCACAATTTTCTTTTTTTTTTTTTTTTGAGACAGAGTCTTGTTCTATCACCCAGACTGGAGTGCAGTGGTGCAATCTCAGATCACTGCAACTGCCACCTCCCGGGTTCAAGCGATTCTCCTGCCTCAGCCTCCTGGGTTGCTGAGATTACAGGCGCGCACCAGCACGCCCGGCTAATTTTTGTATTCTTAGTAGAGATGGGTTTCACCATGTTAACCAGGCTGGTCTTGAACTCCTGACCTCAAATGATTTACCTGCCTCGGCCTCGGGAAGTGCTTCTTTCAAAGTGGAAAGAAGATAAGAGCTTCTATTCATCAAAAGATGCCAGGACAAAACGAAAAGGCGTTAGAAAGTGGGATAAATATTTGCTACAGATGTACCAAAAATAGGCATTTTCAGTCATTTCCATTTTGTTATTTAAAGAAATTTTATAAAACAACAAGGAAAAGATCATGAACACAATGGAAAAAATAGACAAGAAGCATGACCCAGCCCTTCACCAAAGAGTGTATTTAGGGCTGGGCGCGGTGGCTCATGCCTGTAATCCCAGCACTTTGGGAGGTCAAGGCAGGCGGATCATGAGGTCAGGAGTTCAAGACCAGCCTGGCCAAGATGGTGAAACCCATTCTCTACTAAAAATACAAAAATTGGCTGGGCGTGGTCACGCATGCCTGTAGTCCCAAGTACTTGGGAGGCTGAGGTAGAAGAATCGCTTGAACCCAGGAGGTGAAGGTTGCAGTGAGTCAAGATCGCTCCACTGCACTCCAATCTGGGCGACAGAGCATGACTCCATCTAAAAGCAAAAGAGTGTATTTAGCCATTCCGGTGGGTTTGTGGGCAGGGGGAGGGGAAACAGGTGAAGCGGAAGGGCTTGGGGGACAGCAGATGAAGCTGAGTTTCCCAGGGTGGGCTGTGCAGTCACAGAGGACAGAACACACAAGAGAGCAGGTGTCCTCGCCCCGTCGGGGACCATAACATCGGGGCCTGTCCTGCCTGGCCTCAGGTGCCCTGCCTAAGGCTGCCCTGCACGCCCCAGATGATTTTATAGCCACTGGATAGCATGGGAAAAATATGGAATGACTTCACACGCAGGTGTCAGAATCTCTTCAGTCACAAGGGAGGAAGCCATTGTGTAGACATGAACGCCACAGGCGGCTTCCCTGTCAAAGAGAAAAATATCCCTGTAGGGAGACTCATCTCAGCAACAAAGCCATCCCTTAAGAGAAAAAACATCTTCCCTTACAACTGGGATTAAGCCCTTCCAAGACTTCTTCAAGGACAGACCAAAATGGTGCCAGCCCAAATCTCTCAAATTGTTGAAATGAGCACTGAAAAGGCCACTGATTCTTGTGTTACCCCAGGGGCAAGACTTCCTGAAGAAATTCCCACTCTGCACGTGGTCCATAGGGTGGGAAGAGAAAAGTCCTGCTCCACACAGAGCCAGAGTTCACTGGATACTGCTGAAGTGTTCAGAAGAGGCTGGTGCGGGGCTCACACCTGTAACCACGGCATTTTGCAAGGCCAGGGTGGGAGGATCGCTTGAGCTCAGGAGTTCAAAACCAGCCTGAGCAACATAGCGAGATGCTGTCTCTGCAAAAACACAAAAATTAGCCGGGCGTGGTAGTGCATACCTGCAGTCCTCACTACTCGGGAGGTTGAGGCAGGAGGATAGCTTGATACCAGAAGCAGAGGAGGCAGCAAGCTCGGCTTTAGCGCAAAAATGGCATTTGACTAAACAGCTTACAGCTCCTGGGAGCCCACGGTCAACATTTTTTGACACATTTAATCCATCTTTGGTTTCTACAGAAGGCGAAGAAGATCGGCTTAGAGAGAGAAGACGGCTTGGTATTGAAGGAGGGACTGATCCGCCTCCCAATGTACAGATAGATATGTTTGAAGCTACTGTACAGGTTAATCCTTTAAACCAACGGGACCAAGGTCGGCTCCTGGAATTGCTGAAATAAGTGGGGACAGTTCTGCAATTCCACAAGCCAGCCGCGACTCAGAAGAGGATACAGGGACCATGTGTCTGCAGTCACGGGGGCAGGAGCAGCACCGGCATCTGGAGTCAGCGCTGCCCATGTTCGCAGGCGGGAGCCGGGAGTCCACACGCAGGCTGCCTGCACACACTGCCTCGCGCCCGATTTGCTTCAGACGACGAGGAGTCGCTGTGACTGGGGAGTGAGGGACCGTTAGGAAGCAGAAGCCCTTCTGGAAGGGAAGCTCGCAGGCCCTTTTTTGCTCAGAGACTCTGCTCTGTGAGCCTCCAGCACAGGGTCCCTGCGTGGCCGCGCTGAGCAGTAGAACCACAGCTTGTGTTTTCACGGCCACGGCTGTGCGTATTTCACTCCGCCATTGGAACAGGCCTTTTAGGACATGATCAAGATCCCAGTTCCTGCATGTTTTACACGTGTTTGTTTGAGACAGTCTCACTCTGTCACCAGGCTGGAGTGCAGTGGTGTGATCTCGGCTCTCTGCAACCTCCACCTCCCGGGTTCAAGCCATTCTCCTGCCTCAGCCTCCCAAGTAGCTGGGACTACAGGCATTTTGATTCCTTTTTTTTTTTTTTTTTTTTTGCATTTTTAGTAGAGACGGGGTTTCACCATGTCGGCCAGGCTGGTCTCAAGCTCCTAACCACAGGCGATCTGCCCATCTCAGCCTCTTAGAGCGCTGGGATGCCAGGTATGAGCCACCGCTCCCGGCCTCATTCATGTTTTCAGAACCGCTGCTTACTGCATGTCTAAATAGGACCTTTCCTTTCAGCCTGTGAACTCTGTCTGCAGGAGTCTGCAGGGGCACTGCCTGTGATGCAATCCATGGGCTCCCGTGACTACCCACATGGCAGAGTTTTTTAAAGGAGCATCACCATCAACAAAAAGTTAGGGTTTGCTAGGGCAAAGCAAACTCTCCTGTCCCCAGAGGGTGATAACGCAGTTCGCCTTCATGTGCATCAGACAGTACCCCAGAGTGAGCGCACACATCACTGCTGGGGCTTTTCATGCTGTATTCGAGCTTAGTGTCGGTATCTGTCAGATGCAACCTGCTGTCCCAGATAAAGTGTGCCTGGTGGAGGGACAGGAGACGCCACTACAGGTGTTCCATCAGCCCACAAAGCATTTGGCCGACAAAGCTAAAGGTTTGGTTTGTAATCGCTGTCGTCACTGAGTGAGGCAAGTCGGGGCATCTGCTCTGAAGGATTCAGTTTCTTACTGAAGAACAAATCATTGATATTGGATGAGTATTTCAACCGTATGACTAATGTCCGAAATTATTTTCTCTAAGAGTTTTTCTACCATCTTCCAAAAGTAGTGACGCTTGAAGTTACTATAAATCAAGCTTTAGAAGTCCAAAAAATAAAAGACTGCCTTCCTTTTAAGAAAAAAAATGCAGTTTTCTGGCCATAAGGGCGTAGTGCAGTTCACTTAAGTGTTGGTGTAGTTTATAGTCAGATTCTTTTTCTCTTCTGTAAAAGGTACTGTTAGGTGAATCAGGTTTTCTAAATAGTCATTCCTAAATTTTCAGACTTATAAAGTTACTAGTAGAATTTCATCTAAAGACCCTAGGTATTAGTATTTTTAGTGAGTGCTTTAACTTAAAGCAGGTATTTGGAATCGCTTCTGCAGTATAGTCTTTTTTTTGCTATTGCTCACTCTGAGATGGAATCTTGCTCTGTCACACAGGCTGGAGTGCAGTTACATGGTCTCAGCTCACTGCAAGCTTCACCTTCCAAGTTAGAGCAATCCACGTGCCTCAGCCTCCCATGTAGCTGGGATTACAGGTGCCTGCCACCACACTGGACTAATTTTTGTGCTTTTAGTAGAAACGGGGTTTCAACATGTTGGCCAGGCTGGTCTCGAACTCCTGGCCTCAAGTGCCTCTGCCTCCCAAAGTGCTGGGATTACAGGCGTGAGCCACTGTGGCTGGCCTCTACAATATCGTCTTGCATGTAATTTTTTAAAGTTGATGAGCAGTCTAATTGTTGTTTTATGAAAGCTGAATCTTTCCCTATGCCCATGATGATTTCGTGAGCCATGAAGAAAATGAGACTAGAAGATGCCTCATCGAGTCAGAGAATGGCTGCCGTGGCTGCTGCTGTCGACTTTGTTGTTAAACTGTAATTAATAATGTGGATAGCAGTGGTTACCTCTGTTGTAGACTCTCATCGTGGAACTGCTTAAGGATAATTTATAGAATTTCAGGGCAGCTCATTCCTAATGGAAAACCTGAAACCTAAATGGCAAATGTAAAAGTACTGTGCAGCCACTGTATCTATAAATGACTTAGCACCCTTTGTCACTTGGGATAATGTGTAATACTATTTGAGTGGGCTCTTTTGGACGTTACATCATGTTCTAGTGTCTGCCTCTTAGCACCTGAACTGAATGTAGAGTTCTGTCCTAGACATTTTGCACTAAAGAGCCCAGTCGGTCCTTGTATCTTTTGTTAATGTGCTCTGTGCCACTGGGGACTGCTTCCTGGTTTCCTTCCTGCTGCTGCAGAATGTTACTTCACATCCCCATGGCAATCGCCAAGGCTACAGGAGAGAAAAGCTAGATATATTTCAGATGGAGTCTCGCTCTGTGCCCAGGCTGGAGTGCAATGGCGTGATCTTGGCTCACTGCAAACTCCACCTCCCGGGTTCAAACGATTCTCCTGCCTCAGCCACCCGAATAGCTGGGATTACAGGTGCAAGCCACCATGCCTGGCTAATTTTTGTATTTTTAGCAGAGACAGGGTTTCACCATGTTGGTCAGCCTGGTCTCAAACTCCTGACCTCCTGATCCGCCCGCCTCGGCCTCCCAAAGTGCTGGGATGACAGGTGTGAGCCACCGCGCCCGGCCAGAAAAGCTGTATCTGTTTGCAGTACTAGCTCTTGGATGTGAATATGTGTTTCTTCTTGCTGTGGCTTGTTACGGATGCTTTTTTGTGCTAATTAAGTATGTTTGGTGTTCTCCTTGGTTTTTTTCTTTTTTTAAGAGTATATTTAAATGAGAAACAACCACATTAAAAAATGGTTAAGTTCTTTGGCAATCACAAAAATGAAAATCAAAGCTATATATTGAAATAACACCTCACATCCATCAGATCAGCTGAAAGTAAAAAGACTAACAACAGGCCGGGCGCGGTGGCTCACGCCTGTCATCCCAGCACTTTGGGAGGCCGAGGTGGGTGGATCACGAGGTCAGGAGTTCGAGACCATCCTGTCCAACATGGTGAAACCCCGTCTCTTCTAAAAATACAAAAATTAGCTGGGTGTGGTGGCAGGCGCTTATAGTCCCAGCTACTCGGGAGGCTGAGGCAAGAGAATGGCTTGAACCTGGGAGGTGGAGTTTGCAGTGAGCCGAGATCACGCCACTGCACTCTAGCCTGGGTAACAAGAGCGAAACTCCGTCTCAAAAAAAAAATAATAATAATAATAATGATAGCAAAGACTAACAATAAGAAGCCATGGCAAAAATATAGGACAGCTCAGACTCCCATGCATGGCTGCTAGGAGCGTGAATGGCACAAACTCTCTGGAAAACTGGCAGCGTCTCCTAACAATAGTGAAGAAATGCCGGCTCCGTTACCCCGTAATTCCCCTGTGTATATGCCCAGAAGACGTGTGTGCACATGTTTCCTGGGAGACAGGCATAAGAATGTTCATGGCTTCCTTATTCATAACTGTCCGTCAAGAACGGATAAGCAGTGATGTTCATAAAATGGGATTTGACAAAATTCAACAAGCAATCCTTAAAAGCAGAACAAAACAAGCACCTGGATAAGAACAGTCGGACCCTTCATATCTGTCTCTGTGACAGAATATTCAGGAGACCGGAGAGACCCAGGGATGACACGGGAGGATTTTAGGAAGGTGGCCGCCGGCTCAGCGGATTCGAATCCCAAGGCTGAGCCTTGAGAAAGAAAATGGGGTACTTTTCATATATGTAGGATGACCTAGCAGCTAATGGGTTATAGAAGCCAGAAACGCATGGTACATTTTTTGGGTGTTATTTTGCCCTGTGACCTTGTAGCTGGTTAGCAAGAAAAACAGGAGTCTTGAGATTCTGGGAACTTTGCTGAGAATGTGGGGAGAACAGATAAGGTAGGTTTTACAGGGAGTTAGTGAATTTTCAGCAAAGCTAGGGGTTAGCTTTCATATTAAACAGCATACGACATAGCAAAATTTATTATATAGCAACTACAAATGATAAGTTTTGTTTTTACTATTATTGGTATCATTTAATATCCTTTTTTATCTCTGTCCAAACTCCAGCATCAAAAATTAGTTGGGTGTGGTGGCGTGCGCCTGTAATCCCAGCTACTCAGGAGGCTGAGGCCAGAGGATTGCTTGAACC
Source organism: Sapajus apella (assembly GCF_009761245.1). NCBI lineage: Eukaryota > Metazoa > Chordata > Mammalia > Primates > Cebidae > Sapajus > Sapajus apella. The sequence goes on along the minus strand of NW_022437066.1, from coordinate 2,567,335 downwards.
CAGGAAGCAGAGGTTGCAGTGAGCCAAGATTGCACCATTGTGCTCCAGCCTGGGCGACAGAAGCTCTGTCGCAAAAAAAGGCGGGGGGCATTTTCAGTCCCAGATGCCTCATTAATATAATTTAATGTAATTTAATTACTGGACATCCAATAAGTTACTTAATCTTAGTTCCCAAGTAGCTACCTGCTTTATGGCCCAACACCCACAACTCCTTCTGGGGATGGCTTCACCAGCCCTAGCCCACCCCACGCCCCTGAGCACAGCTGATTACAGCAGACACCTGACGCAGGGACGAAAACCCACAAGCTGCTGTGTCAGCTTTGACTTGGGAGCCCAGCTCAGAAAGGTGGGCCCAGCCAGCGTCCTCCCTTGGAACTGAGCTGGGAGCATCAGACACAGAGCAGCTGGCTGTGGACGGCCCCGGAGCCAAGCATCTGGAATGCAGCAAAGGCTGGTGGCTGTGTTGTGTCATGCTGGCCGTGGCCCTCCAGAGGAGCTGGTCACCTGGAGCAGAGACCTGGGAGGCTGCCCAGAGAGGCAGCAAGGTCCACCTCAGGATGAAAGCTCCCGCCAGCCTCTGCCCCTTGTGCTGCAGGCCAGCCCCCAGGCTCCCTCTGGGAGGCAGCCCGGCACCCTCAAACAGACTCCCCAGCATTTGAGACAGCCCTGCACCCTCAAACAGCAGACTCCCCGGCATTTGAGTCTGGCGGACGGCTTCCCTTTCATGCTCCCAGACCAACGAACACCCATGACCCACTCCTTCCTTCGCTGTCCTGCCCGCCTGCCCTCTCCATACCCAACCACGCCCCGCTTCTCCCGAGTGACCACGGCCCCTGGCCTCCCAGCTGTCTTGTAGCTGCTCCCACCCAACACCACAAACGTGACGTCCGCAGCAGCCAGCTGGCCTTTCTAGACGCACACAAGAGCATGTGGCTCCTGCCCAAAATACTCCCCAGACGGCCCCTTCTGAAGCAGCTCCCTCCCGCGGAGTTCCGGGCTCTGACCAGGAGCCCACGCCCCTCACTTTCCCACTCTGCATCCTCCCGGCTCCCCAGCCTCTGACCTCTAGTTGGGGTCCACGCATGGGGCCCTGGCAGGAGATCAGAGGGTGGCAGGAGGAAGTCGGTGTTCCTCCCCATCCCCTCGCCCCTCAGAGGAGATGCTTACAGCTCCTGCTCCTAACCCTGCCCCATTGCTCCGTAGACTGCCCCTCATTAAATCAACTTATAAACGCACACCTGAGAATTTGAAGCTGTTATTACCTGTTATTTTGTATTAGAGGAACAAGACTGGAATTTTTTAGAAATAATAATGTGATTTTTGAGAGAATCAAATGTAAGGCATAAAAATGTGATGCGGGAAAATCATTCCTTATGCATCTTCTTCCTCCCTCCTCCTCCTCCCCACATCACCAAGATGACTTCAGGTCTAATTATCTGTCAGCACGGGAACCCCTGGGGGCCTCGGGGCTGAGAAATGAGGGCCAAGAAGGGGGGACCACCTGGCTGTGCAGATGGCCAACTGCCTGCAGGGTGCAGACAGAGGTGAGAGCAGTGATGGAGGTAAGGGCAGGGATGGAGGTGAAGGGAGAGATGGAGGAGAGGGGAGGGATGGAGGGGAGGGGTGGATGGAGGGGAGGGGTGGATGGAGGGGAGGGGAGGGATGGAGGGGA
>NW_022437066.1:2559354-2560663 GCF_009761245.1 Sapajus apella | reverse complement strand
AGGGATGGAGGAGAGGGGAGGGATGGAGGAGAGGGGAGGGATGGAGGCGAGGGGAGGGCCGGAGGGGAGGGGAGAGAAGAGAGTAGAGATGGAGTTATGGGGTGGGGGACTTGGCCACCTCCACCAGGAGAAGGTGTTTCAGAAAGGCCTAGCCACCCTCCCCAGGATCCTCCTTGAAGATCCCAGCAGGGGTAAAGAAGCCTGCATGAGTCATTGGAATGCTCCCAGCTTTCTCCAGGGGGTGAGAAGCGTCAGGCAGGCACCTCCTCACCAGATCTGCCAGAGGAGAGGGGACGTGCCCACCTGCTGGTGCTGCTCTCATGGGACCCTCCTGTGGGCTTCTCCTGCAATGCTACTGGTAGAGAAATGGGTGGGGAGAAGGTCAAGGTTTGGGATGTTCAGGGCAGTTTGAAGAACAGTCCCTCAGCTGAAGCTGAAAAGACAGTGCAGTGACTTCCGATTGTCGCTGGGTATTGTCTGGCCCAGAATGAAAGCCACCAGGCTGAAAAGGCCTTTCTGGTGCTGTGTGTGTCTCCTGGAGTCCTGGTCGCTTACTGTGCCTTACAAAAAATGAAAACCAATTAATTAGTTTCTAGGCTATCGAGGAGTCTCCTCCGGTTTGGGGCCAGGAGGCCACCTGCCCCGCTGGGCTCCGTCTTTTTCCTGGAGCTCCTCCTGCCTCTCTGTTCAGCCCCCCACGGGACAGCGAACTTCAGTGGGCAGCGCTGGTCTTGCCGACCCGCTCTCCCCCACAAAGCATGGCAGATGCTTTGAAGGAAGCTGTGGGGTGGAAGCCCTGATGCCCTCCAGACAGAAACAGCTGCCAGGCATGAGGGCCTGGCTGGGTCTCTTCCCCTGTGCCTCTGTTTCTCCATCTGTCTAGTGGGACTGGCAGGGCCCAGACCCCTCCCACCATCATTCCAGGACTGCCACTCTCTGAAAATACAGCCCAGCAAAGAGGACAGATGCCTGGACCTGGTGTTCCTGGACGGTTCTTGGCCTGTGTCCCGCCCAGCAGGGCAGGCAGAGCCTGGTCCAAGAGGTTGCAGCAGCCCTGGCAAGCCAGCGTTTACAGTGAAAATGACCACAAATGGGCAAGAAGGAGGGTCCCCCAGGTGGGCTGGGGGAGGGTCTCAGAAGTCCTGTTTGAGGCAACCTGGGCTGGGGACCTGGGGAGTGCACCAGGGACAAGGAAAGGAAGAAGCCGTGGGGAAGGTGCTTCGATGGGGAAGGTGCTTCGATGGGGAAGGTGCTTCCGATGGGGAAGGTGCTTCCATGGGGAAGGTGCTTCCATGGGGAAGGTGCTTCC
>NW_022437066.1:2521470-2559254 GCF_009761245.1 Sapajus apella | reverse complement strand
GGGAAGGTGCTTCCATGGGGAAGGTGCTTCGATGGGGAAGGTGCTTCCATGGGGAAGGTGCTTCCATGGGGAAGGTGCTTCTGATGGGGAAGGTGCTTCCATGGGGAAGGTGCTTCCATGGGGAAGGTGCTTCCATGGGGAAGGTGCTTCGATGGGGAAGGTGCTTCTGATGGGGAAGGTGCTTCCATGGGGAAGGTGCTTCTGATGGGGAAGGTGCTTCTGATGGGGAAGGTTCTTCCATGGGGAAGGTGCTTCCATGGGGATGGTGCTTCCATGGGGAAGGTGCTTCGATGGGGAAGGTGCTTCGATGGGGAAGGTGCTTCCATGGGGAAGGTTCTTCCATGGGGAAGGTTCTTCCATGGGGATGGTGCTTCCATGGGGATGGTGCTTCCATGGGGATGGTGCTTCTGATGGGTTTGGCGACTGGGGATGAGGGTGGGTGGCAGGGAGAAGAGCCACAGGTCCTGGCAGGCCAGACAGGAGGTGCCTAGTCACAACTTTGGGGACCATGGAGGTGGAGGGAGAGGAGACAAAGAAGCAGTTGGGGTGGGAGGAGGAAGCCACCAGAGGCCCAGAGAGGCGCAGAGGCTCGGGGAGAGCCAGCCCTCAGATGCCCCGCTGCAGAGAGCCACGTGGGCGCCCCTGAGACTGGAGTGCTGAGGGAAGGATGCCACCGACCGAAGGTTTGCTGTCCCCGACTTCTGGGTAACCTCGGTGGTGGCAGCACGGCCTCCACTGTACCAGTAGGGATGCTGAGGCATACACAGGTTCCTCAGCCACTGTAAGGCATGGCCAGGACTTTTTAAAAATGCAGCTTTTAAGTTCAGGGGTACACATGCAGGTTTATTACATAGGTAAATTTGTGTCATGGGGAATTGTACACATTATTTCACCATCCAGGTATGAAGCACAGCACCCATTAGTTATTTCCCTGACCCTCTCCCTCCTCCACCCTCCTCCCTGTGATCCTCTCCCTCCTCCCTCCATGACCCTCTCCCTCCTCCCTGTGATCCTCTCCCTCCTCCCACCCTCCTCCCTTCATGATCCTCTCCCTCCTCCCACCCTCCTCCCTGTGATCCTCTCCCTCCTCCCACCCTCCTCCCTTCGTGATCCTCTCCCTCCTCCCACCCTCCTCCCTCTGATGGGCCCCAGTCAGTGCCGTTCCTCTCTTTGCATCCATGTGTTCTCATCACTCAGCTTCCACTTAGAAGTGAGAACATGCAGTATTTGGTTTTCTGTTCCTGCATTCGTTTGCTAAAGATAATGTCCTCCAGCTCCATCCATGCTCCTGCAAAGGACACGGTCTCGTTATTTTTTATGGCTGCATAGTATTCCATGGTGTGTATGTGCCACATTTTCTTTATCCAGTCTACCATTGATGGGTATTTGGGTTGATTCCAGGTCTGTGCTGTTGTGAACAGTGCTGCAATGAACATACGCATGCACGTGGCTCTGCGGTCCAGCAATTTCTATTCCTTTGGGTAGATACCCAGTCATGGGATTGCTGGGTTGAACGGTATTTCTGTCTTTAGGTCTTTGAGGAATCACACTGTCTTCCATGATGGTTGAACTAATTTACAGTCCCACCAACAGTGTTATAAGTGTTCCTTTTTCTCCACAACCTTGCTAGCATCTGCTATTTTCTGACTTTTTTTTGAGACGGAGTCTCTCTGTCGCTCAGGCTGGAGTGCAGTGGCGTGATCTCAGCTCATTGCAACCCCCACCTCCCAGGTTCAAGCCATTCTCCTGCCTCAGCCTCTTGAGTAGCTGGGATTATAGGTGCATGCCACCACACCTGGCTAATTTTTGTATTTTTAGCAGAGCTGGGGCTTCACCATGTTGGCCAGGCTGGTCTCAAACTCCTGACCTAAAGTTTTCCACCTGGCTCTGCCTCCCAAAACTGTTGGGATTACAGGCGTGAGCCACCGGACCATTTTCTGACTTGTTGAGAAATGTTAAGTGTATGAGTATTGGTGAATGCTGAGGGTATGACAGAATATATTGTTTGCTAGGAAGAACGGCCACAAGGAAAGCCTAGCTGCCCCCCCGCCCACCAAGTAGAAAACTACTGGGGGCATTCCAAAGTGGCAGGACAATATATAAATATCACACACCTGCTAAAACAATTCTTTAAGGTATCTGACCCTGCCCCCATGGCTCATGGCGAATACTTTTTAGGTTGTTTGTGATCAGTGGTAAGCGGGCACCAGCTGCCTACTTGGTGTGTTTTGTGTTATGAGAAAATACGGAACACCTGTGTGTTAATAATGATCAGCTGTTCAGAGAGAATAACTTCAAGGGTCAGCGTCTACTCAAGCCCTTCAGCCTGGAATGCCGTCAGCCCCTGAGGCTCTCGGCTCGGGAGGCTGCCGGCCCCCCGGATGGACCCACTTTGCTGTTCTATCTGGGTGCCTGCCTCTCAGTTCCTTCAGTGCTGCATGGGTGGGGGTCGCGGCAGCTGAGCTGGCTCTCGGTACAGACTTTTTAGTAAGAGCCACTCTGACCGTGTGAAATGACGTCTCGTCACAGTTTTGACTGCCTTTTCTTTCATGATCATTGATGTTGAACTATTTTTCATATGCTTTTTGACTGCATGTACGTCTTAAGACAACAAGCATATCAAACAAGCAGTGTCTCCCAGTGCTTGTTGTCGGCTTTGTCAAAGATCAGATAGCTGTAGGTGTGTGGCATGGCCAGGATTTGAACTCAGACCTGGCTAGCTAGGAAGCCCAGGCCAGTGTCAGGAATATCCTTACACTGCATCCCTACAACCTAGCTCTGCCTCTCCCTCTCTCCTTAGAGGCCAAAATCTGTTTCCCAGCTTTAAAGGAGCCCCTGGGAAAGAGGGACCCCAACATCTTTCCCCAGGGGTCCGTTCAAGGCTCCATGCCCAGCTGAGACCCCTAGGCCTGCCCCAGCCCCGAGGGCGAGAGTCTTGGTGCTACCCTGGTGCAGGGGGCCTTGAAGACTTCACTGGCGATCAGTTTAGGACACCACCCCCCACTGCCAGGCGTGGTCCAGCTACAGCGAGACAGGTGGGGTGGCGTCCCCAGCACACCCCTGAATGTGGCAACAAAGAGCCCATCTCCTCCACTAGTGGAACCACCACCTACCCTGAGCCAGATCCAGACCCCAGGGGCCCCCTTTACCCTTCTTTTCCCACCCCATATCCAATCACTCAACAAGTCTGGTCAACTCTCCCCCGAAATATATCCCGGCTCTGACCCCACACTGCCAATCTGCTCCACTCTGCCCTGTGGCCTGTGATCCCCACAAGAAACTGAGAAATGGTTTTTGCTTTCTTAGAGTCAGGTTATGAAGGTCTAATACACACGGAGTGAAACCAGAAGGAAAGCTCCACGCATTTTGCATTGCGCCCTGTGTGCGGCCACCCCACAGTCGTGACGCTCAGCATTGCAGACGTTTTCAATTTATATATTTTTGTTTTTGAGACAGAGTCTCATTCTTGTTGTCCAGGCTGGAGTGCAATGGCGTGATCTCCGTCACCACGACCTCCGCCTCCTGGGTTCAAGTGATTCTCCTGCCTCAGCCCCCCGAGTACCTGGGATTACAGGCATGCGCCACCACGCCTGGCTAATTTTTGTATTTTTTATTTTCAGTACAGACAGGGTTTCTACATGTTGGTCAGGCTGGTGTCGAACTCCTGACCTCAAGTGATCTGCCCACCTCAGCCTCCCAAAGTGCTGGGATTACAGGCACGAGCCACCGCACCCGGCGACATTTTCAATTTCAACAACGCTAGTACGTGAGTAGTGTCGCTCACTGTGGTTTACAAGGATCCTTTCAAAACCTAAATCTAACTGTGATCCTCCAGTCTGCAAACGCTCCCAAATCAGGTACAATTTGGACAACGAACTGAAGAATGATAGTGACTAAATTATAATCCATAAATAATAGTCCATGAGTCCACGCTTACATATACACATGCATAAAAAGGGAGAGGGGGAAGTCTTTACACAGAATGCCAACTGAGGAATGGAGGAGAAAAGATGCTGTTGGAAGAGCCATTTGGCAAGTATCATAACAACAATTTTTTTCAGGCACGACTCATCACTGGATCTAAAACATTGGATCCCATCATTGGATCAAAAGTGGGCAAAAGAATGATGAGAAACAGGAAGCGCTGATACGGTTTGCTCCATGTCCCCGCCCAAATCTCATCTTGAATTGTAATCCCCATAATTCCCAGGTGTTGAGGGAGGGACGAGGTGGGAGGTGATTGGATCATGGGGAGGTTCCCCCACGCTGTTCTCGTGATAGTGGGTGAACTCTCCCGAGGTCCGACGGTTTGTAAGGCAGTTTTCCCTGCTCTTGCTGGCTCTCTCACGCCTGCCGTCATGGAAGACGTGCCTCTTCCCCTTCCGTGATTGTAAGTTTCCTGAGGCCTCCCAGCCATGTGGAACTGAGTCAATTAAACCTCTTTCCTTTGTAAATCATCCAGACTGGGGTATGTTTGTATAGCAGTATGAACATGAACTAATATATCCACAGAGGCCCAAAGTGTCCTCTTCCCCAGCCCCCACCATCAAGATAGTTATTCACTACAAAGGGGAAAAGAATAACTTCCCGGCCAGGCACAGGGGCTCATGGCTACTTTGGAGGCCGAGGTGGGCGGATCACAAGTTCAAGAGATTGAGACCATCCTGGCCAACATGGTGAAACCCTGTCTCTACTAAAAATACAAAAATTAGCTGGGCTTGGTGGCGTGCGCCTATAGTCCCAGCTACTTGGGAGGCTGAGGCAGGAGAATTCTTTGAACCCAGGAGGTGGAGGCTGCAGTGAGCCAAGATAGCGCCACTGCACTCCAGACTGGGCAACAGAACAAGACTCTCTCTCAAAAAGAAAAAATAAATAACTTCCCAATGGCAAATCCTGACTGACATCACCTTTACCAAGTGGTCGACATTGCCACAACTAGTCACAGGACAGATCAGCACCTGCGCCTCCCACCTTGATACAGAGAAGGGCACAGCCTCACTTCCACAGAGCTCCCACCCAGAGTGTGTCCGGTTATCAGGTGGTTTCAGGAAAGAAGCAGAACAAAAATAAAGTCCTGGCAACAAAAAAACTGGTCTCAACTCTTCCAAATCGTCAAGTCCTAAAGGAGAATGAGGACCAAGGAGCTGAACGGAATAAAGCAGGCAAAACAGGCATGGACCCGATGCAAATGTGATGCCTGACTCGGTTTTGAACCGGAAGAGAGGGGTGTTTTGTTTTGTTTTTGCTATAAAGGATGTCACTCTGAAAGCTGGTGAAATTTGAATAAAGTCTGTAAATGAAGGGAATGGTAGTGTGTTAAAGTCTGTAAATGAAGGGAATGGTAGTGTGTTAATTTCCTAATTTTTGTATTCTTGCTGAGCTTATGTCAGAGGATGTCCTTGTCTTAGAAAATGCACACACAGTATTTAGAGGTAAAGGGCATCATGTCTGCCACTTCCTCTCAACTCTTTAGTGAAACAATCATGGGAGAGAATGAAAGCAACAGTCATAAATGTGATTAAAAGTGAACATCTGGGTAATCTGGGTTAAGGAGAGGAGGGAAATATTTGTTCTATGTGAACATCTGGGTAATCGGGGTTAAGGAGAGGAGGGAAATATTTGTTCTATGTTTGCACCTTTTCTGCGTGCCTGAAATTATTTTGAAATAACGGGTTTGTAGAATCCCCCAGCCCCACCTGCCCTCACTGGCGCACCTGCCCGAGCCGCGGTGGCAGATTCCCGCCGCACGGATTCCCTGCTCACCTACAGCTCCGGGAGGGCAGGGCTGAGCCCTCGCTTTTTCTGCGTTCCCAAGCCTGGCACCTAGAAGGCCCCAAACCGTTTCCAGGGTTCACTGTTGTTTGCCGTTGGCATCTGCCGTGGTCCGCCTCTAAGCCTCTGCCAGGCGCAGGGCCAGCCCCAAGCTCAGGAGCCTCCGTGCAGGGGAATATCAGGTGACCACACAGCGTTCTGTGGCTGCCATTTCCACACACGCCATGAAGGAAGAGTCGCAGCCAGGCGGAGACTGCCGGGTCGGAGAAGGCTTCTCCCAGACCTGGCACAGATACCCAAGGCCACAGTGAAGCCACGTTTCTGCAGTCCCAGCCCCCATCTCTGCTCCTCAGAGAGACCCAGGTGCCTTCTCTGCGGGCGCTCCACACTGTCACAGCCTACTGGAGAAGGCCTATGGACATCTGGGCCAACCCCACGGGTTCCAGATTGGAGAAACTGAGGCCCAGAGCCCAGAAAGGTCTTGCCCAGGGCCTCAGAGCAAGTACAGGCAGAGTCAACAACCACACCCCCAGCTCCCGCCCAGGGACTTGACTTATTTACTTATTTTTTAAATAACATCTTTATTGAGATGTATTTCACACACCATACAGCTCACCCACTTAAAGAGTACAATTTTAAGACAATTTCATCACCGCAAAGAAAATCCTTTGAACCATCACCTCCCCAGGCCCTCAGCTTCCCACTCCCAGCCTCCCGCAGCCAACAATCTCGCCTCTGTCTCTCCAGAGCTCCCCGTTCTGGACATTTCGCAGATGACTGGCTTCTTTCGCTTGTTTTCACTTGGCTTTTGAAAGAGGGCTCCGGGTCTGCCATGCTCCCTTTGGGGTCTCTTGGGTGGAGGTGGAGAAGGTACCCTATGAGCTTGAATGGCCCCTCCCAGGGGCCCCACCCGGAGCACCGGGTTTAATTTCAGTTCAGGGCAGGCGGGAGGGGGGCACCTCTGGGAAGTGTCCTCCAGTGACCCGTAACTATTGCTCATCAACCCAACCTTGGAATCCCTGCAGGGAAGAGGATGGCTTAAAGAAATGGGAGCTTACTCCAGCCTGGCTCCAGAGGACAGAGTGGTCATGACTTAGGAACTTGGTAATGCCACTGAGGACATCTGCAATTCAAGTGAAAATGGGGCAGATTTTGCCTATCTTTAAACACGGCAATAGTCGGGGCTACTTTTTAATCTGACGTATTTTTTAAATCTCTTTTCCCCTACAGGTTCCAGGCCATCGATTTCTTTTCTCTACAGCTGATCTGGGAAGCCCTGGGGCCGCCCCCTGCCAACTTCCCCACAGGGAGAGTGTGGCTGGCTGTCCCCTAGCTCGAAAGTCAACACCGCTCCCTTGTTCCACGGCGTTCTGCAAGGAGGCAGCTGGGGCTGGGGGCTCGGGCCAGGGACCTGGTCACACTCAGGCCCGTCCCGGTGACTGACCCTGCGGCTCTTTATCAGAGGCACAGAAGTCTGATGCCCCCCTTCTCGAGGAGTCAGTGGCTGCGTTACCTACACTCATTCATTCACCAGGGGTTGCAAAATGGTGACATTCTACCATTCTTTTCTCATTTATTAGCTGGATTGCTTTAAAGAACAAACAAAGGACTCTCTGATACGGGCAGGAAAGTGTCTGAATTGTTACTTACCGGTCTCTAAGATAATGAGCTCATTTTTAGCCTCCAAGGACGATCAATTTGTTCCTTTTTTTTTTTTTTTTTTATGATTACAGTGAACTCATGGACTTAAACTTATTTATGGGTTTTGAGCCACTGCAGTTGTCCTCGCCAAATCTGAAGCTGTCCCACCTCTGGCATGTGGGGCCTTTTCAAGTTTTCCTCATTCGTATTTATTTGTTTTTGGGTGGCCAGCAGGACAGCATCCACAGTCTGTGTCTCCAGCCGAGGAAGGTGACAAGACCTCCGTCAAAGTGAGATCCAGGTCTGCAGCCTCGGCTCCCCAGCCGTTAGGCGGGAAGGTGAGCTCTCTGAGACAGCTTCTGGCAAGGGTGCACCAACCCCAGAATACACTTTAAACCTGTCCCCCCAAATCAAGATCTCAGGTTCCATGTTATTCTGTGCATCTGTGGACTTACACCTGTGAGTAAGAAAACTAGAAGGCACTGTCAGGGTACAGATGAAATCTCCACTGCAAAACTATGACTCAGTGAAAGAGATTAACCAGCCCCACTTGCTCCTGAGCCCCAAACTGCCCTTGTTCCTTCCTGGGTGTGGGCTGAACGGACTCTGGGAGGAATGTAGTTTATATGAACAGTTTATAGTTTGATACAAAGATGATAACAGCCCTTTCCCAAAACAAAGCCCCTTCTTGCCTGGGGGCTGGATTGCCTTTTGTAGGACTAACAAATTAGCCACGAGATTAGAAATGATGGTTTAGGATCACGCAGTTGGAGGTGACAAGATTCTGACTTCCCCCAAACCGCTCCTGGGGATAAAGCCACTATTGTAAAACCCAAGACCAGTGCTTGAGATGTTTTGCAGACCCTGCCCTTGGTCGATCAACTGGCTCATCTGATCTCGTGGCCCCACCCAGGAACTGACTCCGTGCAAGAGGAGAGCTCCGACCGCCCTGCCGATTTCTTATCTGACCGGATCCATCAGCACTCCCGGCTCACTGGCTTTCCCCCAGCCACACCAAGTTGTCCTTAAAAACTCTGATCCCCAGCTTGGGTGCGGTGGTCACACCTGTAATCCCAGCACTCTGGGAGGCTGAAGTGGGTGGATCACCAGAGGTCAGTAGTTTGAGACCACCCTGACCAACATGGAGAAACCCCATCTCTACTAAAAATACAAAATTAACCACGCGTGGTGGTGCATGCCTGTAATCCCAGCTACTCAGGAGGCTGAGGCGGGACAATCGCTTGAACCGGGTAGGCAGAGCTTGCGGTGAGCCGAGGTGGTGACATTGCACTCCAGCCTGGGCAACAAGAGTGAAACTCCGTCTCAAAAAGCAAACCAAAAACAAACTCTGATCCCGAACGCTCAGGGAGACTGATTCGAGTAACTGATGAAACTCCAGCCTCCCGCACAGCCGGCTCTGCGTGAATTATTCTTCCTCCACTGCAATTCCTCGCCTTGATAAATCAGCTCCGTCTACACAGCAGGCAAGGTGAACTCAGCGGGTGGTTACAGAGATTGTAATGTATTCATCACATTTTTACAAGTTTTACTAAGACAGAGAAGAGTCCCAGGTCTAGAGCAGGACATTTTGGAGGGGGCTTTCTCTGCGGTCACCCCGGCCATAAGACCCAGGGCTCCGCACTCCTAAGGACACAGGCGTCCAAAAGGCAGTTCTGTCTTATCTCAGGCCCAGGAAGATAAGACACTGCGCTGGATATTCCCTGAGAGGTTTCCTTTTCCTCCACCTTAAAGAGGTAAAGGAAAATGAAAATCTCGGGACCCCAAACTCACTATACCAAAAAGAAGAGTTAAGCTTGGGAACTGGGTCATCCAAAACGGCCTCCCAGTTTCTTCCTGAATAGACAGCTGCAAAGACAGAAGGCCACTCCCCTCCCCAGGAGGTCTCCCTCACCATTTGCTCACAGGAAAAGTCCTTGTGGGCCCCAAGATCTTTTTTTTTTTTTCCCAAGACAGTTTCGCTCTGTCGCCCAGGCTGGAGTCCAGTGGTGTGATCTCGGCTCACGGCAACCTCTGCCTCCTGGTGATTCTTCTGCCTCGTCCTCCCGAGTAGCTGAAACTATACGCGTGGGCCACCTCGCCTGGCGAATTTTTGTATTTTTGGTAGAGATGGGGTTTTGCCATGTTGGCCAGGCTGGTCTTGAACTCCTGACTTCAGGGGGTCTGCCCGCCTCGGCCTCCTGAACTGCTGGGATTACAGGCCACGCATCTTTTTTTCTTTTTTTTCCCAAGATCTTTGTCCTAAAACAGAGTTCTGCTGAATTTCACCCTGACAATGTAAATTCACAGCTTATCTGCACAGGTAAGGAACAAAGCCAGGACTGGAAGTCAGGAGTCACCCTCCGCTCACAAATCCTCCCAAAGAGCAGGTTCACTGAGCACAGGACAAATGCGTCCTTCACTGCTCCTCTTCCCCCTTTCACATGTAAAATGGGGATTGGGGAAGGCTTTTGAAAGCCCCAAAAGAATACAGCCGCTGGCCTCTCATCCACCCTCCCATTTTCTTCTTTCCATTCTTCCCTACTGCCTGCTCTTTCCTCTTTGAATGCTGAAGTCCTCAGACTCTCTTTGGAAATGGAACGAGCCACAGCTCCTACACCCACCTGCTCAGGACCCCCCAGCCCGCGGAGCCCATGTTCCTCCTGAAGCTGTGGACCCAGTTTGCAGACTCTCTCTCCTGGGCACATTGAGATGTTGTGCAGAGCCTGGCGTGGAGTGAGACTCCTCAGTCATGTTATTTCGTGTACAAAGCGCAGGCTTGTCTTCCTGTAACTGTCCCGGGGTTTCGGGGCACCAGAGCTCCACCTCCACAAGTGTTCCGGAAGGGTTTAGATGGTTCAGCCTCAGGGCCAGGCCCGGTCCTCTCTATCCCAAGCTGTGTCCTCTGTCCATCGCAATGACCCAGACAGGGTCGGTCCTCAAATGGCTCTGAAGAAACGTTTAGGGGTGTCTGGGGACTGTACAATACCTTCCTCCACACTCAGATTCCACGGTTCTCCCTTGACCTTGGCCACTTCCTGGACTTGGCTGCACACAGCTGTTACCTCCCTAAACTGAGCCTTAAAGACTAAGGTCCCACTTTCCCAGTCTGCTCGTTTCTTTAGGATTTTCACAAAGCTGGGCTGCCCACGATAGCTCACCCCTGTAATCCCAGCATTTTGGGAGGCCGAGGCGGGTGGATCACCTGAGGTCAAGAGACCAGCCTGGCCAACATGGCAAAACCCTATCTCTACTAAAAATACAAAAATTAGCCAGGCATGGTGGCAGGCACCTGTAATCCCAGCTACTCGAGAGGATAAGGCAGGAGAATCGCTTGAATCCTGAAGGCAGAGGTTGCAGTGAGCCGAGATTGTGCCACTGCACTGCAGCCTGGGGACACAGTGACAGAGGAAGTCTCTGTCTCAAAAAAAAAAGGGGGGGGGGGGAATTTTCACAAAGCAGCTCCCTCCTTTTTCAATTAAAAATATTCTGTGCTAGGCTGGGCGTGATGGCTCATGCCTGTAATCCCAGGACTTTGGGAGGCTGAGGCGGGTGGATCGTGAGGTCAGGAGTTCGAGACTAGCTTGGCTGACACAGTGAAACCCAGTCTCTACTAAAAATAGAAAAATTAGCCAGGCATGGTGGTGGGCACCTATAATACCAGCTACCCGAGAGGCTGAGGCAGAAGAATCACTTGAACCTGGGAGGTGGATGTTGCAGTGAGCCGAGCTCGCGCCATTGGACTCCAGCCTGGGGACAGAGCGAGACTCCATGTCAAAAAAAGAAAATATTCTGTGCTGGTTTTGTCTTCTTCCTCCCCACCAGCACCCGGAGGCTGCAGTCTACAGATGCCAGCCATGCCCCACCTCCGTGGAGACCTGGGCTTCGTCAGACGTCCTGTTCCAGCTTTTAAGAGCAGGAGTGGCTTTTCCACCAAGGGTGTGCACAGCCCTTCCCGCCCCTTTCATCCTGGGTGACAGAGGCTGCCTGGGATCCTCGAGAGCCCGACTCAGATGATCCTGCTTCCGAGCCTGTCTTCTGCCGTGAAACTTACTCCCGAATGTCTTCACTCGATTCCGAGCAAAACGTCACCGTCCCCGCTGTGCCGTTGTGTGCTAGCTGTAAGTAGATGGCACACAGCACAATGACAGGTCACCTCTGTTAACCAGGCAGCTGGTCAGCCCGCTCAGCTACCTGCATAAAAGCCTCAGCCATCCCCAGGGCCCACAGTGGAAGCTCTCCTGTGGCTTCCACACTGAGAACTACATCTGGGGTTGACATCCTTTTACTGGTCAACCCCCTTTGGCCTTTCAGGAGTGTGACTGAGCAACCTCTTCAGTTGTGACCAAAGACGCTGCTTTCAGAACACAGGTGGAAAGGTCAGCAGCTGCTGCCACGGAACGAGGAGGGGCCTCCGGGCAACGGCGTGGTCTGGGAGGGCTTTCACCTACCTCTGTCTGCAAATTCTCCCCTCTGGGCAACAGGCTTGGAAGAAGAGGCTTCATCTCCGCACCCCCGGCCCTCCTGGGGGATTGGTCTGGGCTTGCTTCACCTCCGCACCCCGAAGCTCTCTCCACACCTTCGCCACCTCTGCAGGGGCCTGGCGGGGCAGCTCACCTGCACTGTGCTCCTATCCTGGGTACTGAGGTGAGTCAGATGCAGAGGCGACCGCACCACCGCACCCAGGTCTGAAGACCAGGTGTGCTCATGGGTCCCACTCGGGGCAGTGAAACAAAACACTGCTGACCAAAAACATAAAAAGGAAAAGAGACAAATGTAAAGCCTTGACTCCCAGGGAAACGCTGCATCTGAATTCCTGATTCAAGGGAGGAAAAAACCCAAAGGGGCCACTCTCCTCAGGTTCTGCCTGCCCCCAGTCTGTGCTCACCCTTTGTTCTCTGCCAGGGTCTCCGGGAGACCCTCAGAAAGGGGTCTCCCTCCTCACTGGGCCCCCAATCGTGGGTGGGACCTTCTGAGGGCCGTAGGTGGCAAAGGGAGCCCACCCTAAGGTCCGGCTTGGTGTGTGGCCACACGCCATCTCCCCTCCCTTTGTAACGTGAGCTCGGGTGTCATGACCCATCAAAGCAGACCTCACCACCTCCCTTCACGACCACCAGGCTGAGAGAAAGGTGGGCAGGTGCTTCTCCCAGCCACGTGCCGGGGGAAATACTGCTGCTTTGCAGCGGGAGTGTTTTTGAAGGTGCCTTAGGTTGAAGCTGGGCATGTCTTCTGGGACACAGAGGAGCTTGGGACATTCACCTCTTCCTGATGCCCAGCCCTCAATGCCTTCTGGCCTGGACGGTGCTGGGCTGGTGAAAGGTTCAGCCTTCCCTGCAGCTCTGCTTTTCCTTACAGCACCAAACCACTGCTACACAAAAACTACAGACAGATATTTGAGACACAGTCTTGCTCCGTTGCCCAGGCTGCGGTGCAGTGGCACAATCACAGCTCACTGCAGCCTCAGTTTCCTGGGCTCAAGCGATGCTCCCACCTCAGCCTCCCAAGTAGCGTGGTCTATAGGTGTAGACACACACACACACACACACACACACACATTTTTTTTTCTTTTTAGAGACAGGGTCTCGCTATGTTGCCCAGGCTGGTCTCACCTCCTGGGCTCAAGCAATCTGCCTGCCTCAGCCTTTCAAAGTGCTGAGATGACAAGCGTGAGCCACTTCACCTGGCCAGAAACTACAAATCTGTATGAAGACTTGCGGAGGCTCCTTACCCTCCCCAGCTCAGAAGTAAGTGATTCAGGGCATCATGAGTAGGTTTTTATACAAAAATATAAAACATTCTGTATTGCCTTTCCAAAACTCAGAGAGCGTGCGGTGGAGTCCCTCCTCTTTCTGCCAAAGGAAAACTGAAATAGAATCATTTCCATGGATCTAGGGGAAATTCTCGAGACTGAAGAAAAGTGTGACCTTTCTCACTTTGACTCTGCAGCACCTGTGTTGACCGAGCGTGCGGGAACGTCCTCACGAGGGCTTTCGCCAGAATCGGTTCCCCTCAGCACATCTGCCATCACTTTAACCTTGACGGCTCATTCTCTTTCAGATTTCCATATCCAAGTCCCATCACCTTATCATTTCTGATGCGGCTTCAGCAGCCTCTTCCGCTGAACACAGTTGGGATAAAATTTCTGAGACTTAACAAGTGAACTGGCTCTGCCTAAGGGATGGAGTAAGCGCGCACCTGGCAGAGTTTCTGAAGTCAAAGATTCCAGCTGCTGCTTCCCAAGGAAGGAGGGCTGTGGGGGGCTTGGGGTGACACAGGGCAGCTGCCCGGGCCCCCTTCAGCTGGGGAGCACTCCATGGTCCCTGCTGCCCGGCCCAAATGACAGTCCCCGGCTGAGGGTGCCTCCCTCCAGGGCAGCCCACATCCACTGGCCGTAGAGCAGATTTAGGGGTGTAAAGGCCCGGCCAGTTTCCTCAACGATGCCATCTGAGGGGCTACCGTGCTCCAGGGCCCCCTGAGGATCAGCTGAAGCCTCCATCTGCTCAGCTGCCCCCTGCCCCATCCTGTCCTGGGGGTGCCCCTGGCCAAACATGGCCTTCTCAAGTCCATGCAATGCCCCTCCCTGCCCCCGGGCAGCCTCCCGTCTGGGTCAGAGATGCCCATGTCCTCTGGACTTTGCCTTTTCTCTGCAAGGTTTTCCTGCCTTTGGGGAGGGGGAACCCGTCACACCCCTGCTGGCGCCCCCAGGCCCTCCTGTTCAGAGAGACGAGCCAAGGTGGAGACACTGTCTGGTAAGAATAAGGGCCCTCGCCCAATTTATTTTTTGCAAAGAATCTGAGCAAGAAAGTCATTTTCCTCCCAAATGCTGAGTTAGAAGGCATCCTGCTCTTGAATAAATCCAAGGTGATGTGTCCTGGTTTTCCACTGACGATGCGCGCGGGGCCTCCCGCATCATTCTGTCTCAGGGGCCTTATTTCCAGCTTAAAATGCTCCCTCATAAACAGATCAGCATCAAGTCAGGCTGTCCCCTGACATTATAAGCAATAAATTGGGTAAAATTCATGCCAGGAAAATTCTAAGAACTTCACACTCAAGAAATGAGCCAGAATAAGGCGATTCAGAGTCACTTCTGGGGTAAAAGGTTTTGAAAAATCTTTTGCAGAAACAGAATTTCTAAAGATTGAATCAAGTGAGCTCCTTGGCCCCAGGGGGAAGGGACTGGCCCCCTTTCTTCGGGGTCCGGGTTTGGATGGAGAGTGCCAGCTACTCCACCCGGTGGCAGGTCTCCACGGACAGGTGAGTGTGCAGAGAGCTGAGCTCACAGTAATGAACATTCATGTCCTTCTGTTAAATATCCTATACGAGTTGGTTTATGTACATAGGAGAGCAGTGCTCACCGTTTTATTTTTAATTTTTTGTTTTTGAGACTGAGTTTTGCTCTTGTTGCCCAGGCTGGAGTGCAATGGCACAATCTTGGCTCACCGCAACCTCCGCCTCCCAGGTTCAAGTGAATCTTCTGCCTCAGCCTCCTGAGTAGCTGGGATTATAGGCACGCACCACCATGCCTGGCTAATTTTGTGTGTGATCACCTGAGGTCAGGAGTTTGAGACCAGCCTGACCAACATGGAGAAACCCCATCTCTACTAAAAATACAAAATTAGCTGGCTGTCGTGGTGCACGCCTGTAATCCCAGCTACTCAGGAGGCTGAGGCAGGAGAATCGTCTGAACCCTGGAGGTAGAGGTTGTGGTGAGCTGAGATCACATCATTGCGCTCCAGCCTGGGCAACAAGAGTGAAACTCCGTCTCAAAAAAAAAAAAAAAGAAGACAACTCCCAAACATTCCCTCCCCGACTTGCTGGCCCTCCCTCAGGCCACTCACACAGGTCCTGGCATCCGCAGGCATTTTCTGCCAGGCGGCGTGCAGTTCTGCCACCCCCACCCTGCTTCTGAAGGTGCACCCGGTGACACTTTACATCATTCTGCTGCAAGCTTTTTCCACTTTCTTGTGCTCCCTGGACTCCTTCCACACTGGGGCACATGGACCCACCTCCCTTCCGCAGAGGGCAAGCAATGCCGGAGGCACCACGGTTCACTTCCCTCTCCCCCCGCCCCACCAGGTCAGTTAGGGGGTTCTGCTTTGACAGGGGAGGAGCAGTCTTTGTGGGTGCGCACCTGGATGAGCTGTGTGCTGGTAACTTCAGGACCAAGGGCTAAGCATGTGGTCACCATGCAAATGTGACCTGCATTTTATAGTTAACAGACCCATCAGGGCACAGACACGGTGCCCTCCCGCCAGCAGGGTCTGGGGCTCCTGCATCCTTGAGTCCTCCCAGGGGACCATGGAGCTTCCTCATCTGGGGGGGAAACGCTGCCTTCTTTCAGGTGAGTTTCTTTGTTTTTGTTTTGAGACAGTCTTCCATCCCAGGTTCAAGCGATTCTCCTGCCTCAGCCTCCTGAGAGCTGGGATTACAGGCATGCAGCACCCCACACCCAGCTAATTTTTGTATTTTAAGTACAGACAGGGTTTTGCCATGCTGGCTGAGCTGGTCTCGAACTCCTGATCTTAGGCCATCCACCCGCCTCGGCCTCCCAAAGTGCTGGGATTACAGTCGTGAGCCACCGAACCAGGTCTCTGAGTTTTCTTTAATTATGACAACGTCAGTGATTCTGTAAAGGAAGAGAGCAGCAGAGGGACTGCTGGCTTTCCTCATGAGAGCGGACTTTGGCCCCCAGTGGGCACTCGGCCATTCCTCCCTGGTGGTCTCCCTACTCCACATGGAGAGTGACCCTGAGACGGTCCCCCCTGGACTCTTTGTACCCTTCACAGAAGGACAAGCAGAGGCCCGGAGGGGAGCAACAGCCAGGCAGGGACCCCAGAGCCCACCGAACCTGTCCCTGCCGCCACAGCCCACACACCCATGGAGCCCTGCGCTGGGTGGACAGACACCAGGAGTCCTCACTTCCTCCATGGTGGATACTGAAGGTGACCTCGTGTGCTGACCCCAGGAGGCACAGACTGCACAGTGAGGAGCCTGACTTGGGGGCGGGGTGGTCCCAAGGCCAAGGCCAGCACCGCTCACAACAGGAGAGTCTGACAATGACGGGGGCGTCTCCTTGTTCCCCTGATGAAGGTCACAAAGCACTGTTGAGGCCTCCTAGAAGTTTAATAAAAAGCACCAAACAACCATCTCTGAAGGTCAGTAGCTTCAAAAAAAGAGTAACAGCACTCCCCATTTTGAGAAACTGTTTATGACATGCCACACACTCTGGCCCAGGAACCCCCGAAAGCCCTAGGCCACCCCTCCATACCTCCATTCTCTTACTGTGGAATGCAGGCATTGAATCAGTGAATGATTATGAAATCTTAGAGTGGCAAAAGCTATCCCAGGCCTCACCCCAAAGCCAGAAACCGCAAAAGAGAACTTGATACATTTAGCTACAGAAGAACTTTAAACCCTGTGCATAGCCGGACACAGTAGTAGCTCACACCTGTAATCCCAACACTTTGGGAAGCCAAGGAGGATGGATCCCTCAAGTCCAGGAGTTCAACACCAGCATGGGCAACATGGCAAAGCCCCCCAAAAAAACAAAAATTAGCCAGGCATGGTGGCATGCACCTGTAGTCCCAGCTACCTCGGAGGCTGAGGTGGAAGGATCTCATGAGCCTGGGGAGGTCGAGGCTGCAGTGAGCTGTGATCACATCACAACACTCCAGCCTAGGGGTACCCAGAGTAAGACTCTCTCTTAAAACAAAGCAAAAACAAACAACAAAAAAAGGCTGAACAAACAAAAAAACAAAGTCCAAAGCCAAAAGAAAAATGACAGAAAAATAAATGCAATGTACAAGAGTATACTGTACTACTGAATATGCTCTGTGCTACTGCACTGTTGTGGCACAAAACACTTTTTGAGACAAAGTCATGTTCTGTCGCCCAGGGGAGTGCAGTGGCACAATCTCTGCTCACTGCCCCTTCACCTCCCGGGTTCAAGCAAGCCTCCAGAGTAGCTGGGATTACTATTTGTGTGCCATCACACCCGGCTCATTTTTGTATTTTTTAACAGAGAAGGGGTTTCACCATGGTGGCCAGGCTGGTCTGGAACTCCTGACCGCAGGTGATCCACCCATCTCAGCCTCCCAAAGTGCTGGGATTACAGGTGTGAGCCCCCGCGCCCGGCCATACATTGCATTTACACTCTCGTACAGAGTCGCAAATGGCACAGAGGAGAGCTAAATTCTTTACCGTAACAAGCTCCTGGAATCCCTAAGAAAAAGACACACAGCCCAACAGAAAAATAAAAAATGGGCAAAGAACACAGACAGGCGACATTCTAAATGGCCAATAATCAAATGAAAAGATGTTCATCACCAGCAGTCAAAGAGATTAGGATTAACGTGATGCAAAGGGCTGTTTCGCCTCAGATTGCCACAGACATAAAGCAATGGCACGCCTCAGGGCTGGCAAGAGGGCAGGCAAGCCTGCAGCCCGCTCGCCAGTGGGTGGACGGCAGGCTGGTCCCGCGTTTCTGAAGGGCATTTGGCAAAATGCAGCATAGTCTGGCCCACTGGCCTCTGCTAGGGACTGGCCCCCAGGAAACGCTCAGAGCCGTTCCAAGGATGCCTCAGGAAAGCTGTTCATCACAGCACTGTTTTAAAAACTTTGACGCAGCGTGCCAAAACGTTAATAGCCCATGTCTCTGGGAAGTGACCTTATTAATTAGATCATCTCCCGCAAAGTTTGGTAAGGCACGAGTATTTCTTTATGAGAAAAAAATTGTTTATTGAAAAAATTCACGAAGGCATTAAAACAATGCTTTCAAGGGTTTCCTGACCCCAAAAGTGGCCCTCCAGCTTCCCAGGCTGGTATGACCAGCACCACCCCTCTAAGGCAAATCTCTGACTTCGGTCCTATCAAATCTCCGACACTTTCTAGGCGAGGGCCGAACTCACAGATTCATCGTCCAGATCCGTGTGGATCAGGGCCCAGGGGGCTCACAGGAGCAGTGCGGTGTCCAGCATGCCATCTGCCCCTTCCACGAGTGGGCGCCGTGGGAGGATCCAGTGCGGTCTGCCCGTCCCCCGCCGCCCGAGGATGCTGAGCGCACCCGGGCCACCGCCGACCTCGGGCACATACCCCAGACCTTTCAAAAAACAAAAGTGGAAAGACTTTCAAGGTCACATGGCCAGTGCACAGCAGAAGCAGAAACAGCGGCGGCCTCCAGGTCCAGGGCAGTTCCTAGAAAACCGTTCCCTCCTCCGAACCTGGTGGCAGGTGTGTGTTCGAGGAGCCGCCGCTCCGGGCCTCCCCGGGCAGGCCGCGCGCCCACTCCCCGCCGCAAGCTCGAGTGGGGCAGCAGCGGGGACACGCGGAGTCCGCCCCCGACCCCAGCCCAAAGCTGTGCTCAGCCCGCTGCCCCGCGAGAACTTCGGGGAGGAACTCGACCCGCGGCCGCGGCCCCGAGCGCTTTCCCACGGCCACGCCCCTCGCGCCCAGAACTTCCCGGCGACCCCGCGCCCCCCGCGCGCCCCCTCGGCGCCAGCCCCGGAGGCGGCCGCGACGTGGGAGGCGGGCAGCTCCGAGCGGGGCCCGGCCCCAGCGCCTTCGCCCCGCACCCCCGCGGAGGGGGCCGCGTCCGAACCAAGCGGGCGGGTGGGGGCGTCCCCGGGGCGCGGGCGCGGCGGCAGGTGGGCGCGCTCTCGCGGGCGGGGGTCCGGCCGGGCCGCGCGCCTCCCCCGGAACTCGGCCGTGCCATTCCCATGATGCCCAGCCACGGGCACGGCTTCCGGAGCGCGGCCGCCGCCGCCGCCGCCGCCCGGTAGGTCGCGGGGAGGGGGCGGCCTGGGGGGGTCGCCCCGCCCCACGCCCCGCCCCTCCCTTGCCCTCCCTCGCTTCCCACAGTGCGGCCCTGGCGCGGGGCGGGGGCGGTGGCGGCGGCGGCGCGCGGGGAGGCGGGGAGCCTGGGGGCCCGGCCGGACGCCCCTGCGCCCCCTCCCCGCGCCCCGGCCGAGGGCGGAGCGCGCCGGCCCCGCAGCCTCCGACCCGCCCCCCGCCCGCCGCCTCCCCCGGGACGCGGGACGCGGGACGCGGGCGCAGGCGGGGTCGCGCGGCGGGCGGCGGGGGCCTGGCGGAGGTGAGCGGGCGCGGGGCCGAGGGTTTGGGAGGTCTGGGCGGCCGGGAGGCCGGGGACAGGAGAGCGGTGCAGGCCGCGGCGGGCGGGCGGGCGGGCGGGGATCGGCGCCGGGGCTGCTCCGTTCCCGGGCGGAGGTCCTGGCTCCGGCCTCCGAGCACCTCTCCGTCCGCGCGCCCCGCGCCCCTGGAGCCCCAGGTGAGGCGCAGGTGAGGCCCGTGGCAGGGGAGCCTGGGCCCGGCCCGGGGCGGCCGCTGCCCTCCGAGAATGGCCGCGGCCCGGCCGGCCCGGGGACTGCGGTTCACGCCCTGCGCCAGGCGGAGCTTCCGGGAGGGTGGCCGCTCTCCGGGGCCCCGAGCTCCAGAGTCCTCGGATCCCAGAGCCGTAACTCCGGGGCACAGACCTGCCTGGATGCCCGGCCTCTTCCCTGGGAGGCGTCCGCTCCCGCGGGGCGAGGTCCGGGTCGCCGAGCGTAGCGGCGGGGGTGATACGCGCGCCCCCGGGGAGGGGAGCGGCGGTGGGGGACCCTGCCCAGCCGGCAGGCCGTGAGCCGCCCGAGCCCGGGAGTCGGGGGAGGTCCGGCGGGGGCAGCCGGGAGGGGCTCACCTTGCCTGCAGTTCCCAAGCTCGGGAAATGGCGGTGCAGCTTTGCTGGGGGACGCCGGTTGTGAGGTTGTAAAATTGCAGCTTCTGCAAGGCTGGGAGCCGAGTTCCAGCCCACGCCCACTTCAGGGTGGCTGGCGCGGGCCCTCCTGCCGCCCCGCCTGCTCCGGTACCGGGGTTCCCCTCCCGGCCTGCCGACCCTGGCCCCCCTACCCTGGGGTAAAACCCCACCTGGGAGGCCAGAAGGCGAGCTGAGCTGCCTTTCGACCAACCGAGAAAGGTAGAGCATTTGGGGGCGTTTCTCACAGGTGTCAGACTGTTAGGATGAGGGCCCCAGTGTGGATGCTTTGATTCTCTCTGGCAGGTTGGGGTCCAGACCGAGAAGATGCCGGAGTGTTTTCTGCTGCTTCCTAAAATCTGACACCGTGTGGCTTTGGGGGGCAGGTGCTGGGTGTCCCCACGGCCACCCTCAAGACTTTATTCTGGGGCAGCAGCTTGACGAAGCCTGCGCCTCTGGCTGGGCCCAGACGTATCTCTAAGTACAGTTTAGGTGACTTAGACAGTCATGCTCTGTCGCCCTCGCTGGAGTGCAGTGGTGGGATCTCTGCCTCTCGGTTCAACCAATTCTCATGCCTCAGCCCCCCAGTAGCTGGGATTACAGGTGTGGGCTACCACACCTACCTAATTTATGTGTTTTTAGTAGAGATGGGATTTCACCATGTTGGCCAGGCTGGTCTTGAACTCCTGGCCTCGAGTGATCCATCTGCCTTGGCCTCCCAAAGTGCGAGGATTACAGGCCTGAACCACTGTCCCTGGCCCTAGGGGGCTTTTCGAGAATGACTCATATCGCATAATGTTTTAAAGCCACAGGCCGTCCTAGGGCGATCCCCTCTCAATTTTATTTATTTTTTTAAGATGGAGTCTCATTCTGTCTACCACGCTGGAGTGCAGTGGCTCAATCTCGGCTCACTGCAACCTCCGCTTCCTGGGTTCAAGCAATTCTCCTGGCTCAGCCTCCCAAGTAGTTGGGACTACAGGCGCGCACCAGCACACCTGGCTAATTTTTGTATTTTTAGTAGAAAAGGGGTTTCTCTATGTTGGTCAGGCTGGTCTCAAACTCCTGACCTCAGGTGATCTACCTGCCTCAGCCTCACAAAGTGCTGGGATTACAGGCGTCAGCCACTGTGCCTGGCCAGATTTTTTTTTTTCTCTTGGACTAGGTGATTTGACAATTTAGAAAACTGTTCCCTAGGAGTCCGGCCCTCTCTGCAATCAGGCAGAAGCTGTAAAGGAGGCTAGTGGAGAACAGAGTATTTCCCCAGAAAACTCCCCTCCCCCACCTTGCCATCTAGTGCAAAGACACTACCCGGGCCAGTTTTCTTAAAGTCATATTGCTGTTTAAGGAGTTAATATGGCCCAGTGCAGAGGCTTAGGCCTGTAATCCCAGCAGAGGCAGAGGGTGCAGTGAGCCAAGATCGTGCCATTACACTCCAGCCTGGGCAATAAGAGCAAAACTCCATCTTAAAAAAAAAAAAAAAAAGGAGTTAATAGTCTTGATTGAGACTTATCAGCCCAAAGAGAATGCACATGTTTTGTAATTTACGTCATTTTGCAGAGGCAATTTGAATAACAGCCTGCACTACGGCAGGCATGGGTCTGCTAGCCAGTGAAAGGGCCCCGCCCCATGGTTGGTCCCCAGTGCTCTGTGTCATTGGGAATCTCTCCAGAAGGTGACTTTGTGCCGGATGTCATGGGCAGCAGTGGGTAGACACTTCCCATCCCTGCCCCATCACCATCACCTCAGCAGCATCAGACTTTTTTCCAGGATAGTTGTACATTCCTTGTGCTTGAATGCGTTTGTCTTAATGCATTAAATTAAATGTATTTGCATTGTGGTTTTAAATGTCTTAGGGTAAGTTCTTTCAAAAGTTAATTTTGAGCCCTTAAGTTAATGATACTTCTTTCCAAAAAAATTATGTATGAACTGTAGCTTCAGCCTCTGATTAGATGCCTTCTCTTTGATTCTCGTAGTTAAAAGTCTGTTTAAAAAGCAGAGAGAAGGTGCCTCGGCG
Organism: Sapajus apella; assembly: GCF_009761245.1. Lineage (NCBI taxonomy): Eukaryota > Metazoa > Chordata > Mammalia > Primates > Cebidae > Sapajus > Sapajus apella. The sequence goes on along the minus strand of NW_022437066.1, from coordinate 2,537,085 downwards.
TGTAAGTGAAGGATGAAGACCTGACCCTGGGCATGTGGGAACACTGGCCGCCACTTCATCCCCGTCAATCTGGACTCAGAGAGTTTCAAGTAATAATTGTATTTTAGTTTCCCTTTTAGAGCACAAATTGGCACTAGCAAATGACTGGCTTCTGAATCTGCCTCGCCCCCTGCTTAATCGCCGGTTACCCTTCTCGGTCTCACCTGTGTCTAGGTGGCCAGCCTCACCTTTTTTTTTTTTTTTGAGATGGAGTCTCACTCCCTTGCCCAGGCTGGAGTACAATGGCACAATCTCGGCTCACTGCAACCTCCGCCTCCCAGGTTCACGCAATTCTCCTTCCTGCCTCAGCCCCCTGATTAGCTGGGATTACAGGGACCCTCCACCACACCTGACTAATTTTTGTATTTTTAGTAGAGATGGGGTTTTATGTTATTGGTCAGACTGGTCTCAAACTCCTGACCTCAGGTGATCTACCTGCTTCAGCCTCCCAAAGTGGGAATCTCCCCAGATTATAAGCATGAGCCCCTGCACCCAGCCGCAGCCTCACCTCTTTGAGAAAAGATGGCACGTAAACAGATGATTACGTGCTTGTCAGGAAGGAAGTGCCTGGTTAATCAGAGAAAGCTCCTGGTAGAGAAGAATCCACAACAGATGCAAAACACACGGGCTGGTTTTCTCCCACCACCAAGGTCCTGAGGGCGGCCACGGCCTCTGAGCCAAGGGGAGTTCTGGTCCATCAGCCTTGGGGGCTCGCTTGCATGGGAACTGCTTTGCACTCCAATTTTGGGGTAGGCAGGTGGGGGTCAGAGCAACGTGTTAAGAATGAATAGCTGTGTGATGTCCCAAAGTGACCGCCGTCCACCTGGAGTTCCTCCCTGCAGTGGCAATCCCCAGGCCTTTCGTGAGCAGGTCTTCAGAGTGTCCCAAGACCAGCCCAGCAGTTCTGCTGAGGCAGCCACCTTTGGTCTGAAATCTGGAAGCACGGGATGAAAAGGGGCATGCCATGGCGCTCAGGGTGACTTCTGTGCTGGTTAGCTGGGAAGAACGGTCCCATGAGACCGTCTGGCAAATGTACATCTGATGTTTAACACAAAGAGGGTTTAGTCAAAGCAACGATTCAAGATGTTTGGGGAAGTAATTTCCGAGTGGCTCACATCATAACTTTTTGTTCCAGGAGCTTGCTGGTTGGGTCAGGAGTGAATCTGCACACGCCACCCTGCTCATCCCGGATTTATAGCCATCTTTTTAACCTGCAAAGAAGCATTTGCAGACGTTCTCTCATGGGTAGCGCTTGCCAACCTTTGGAGGTAAATAAAGCCTCTCCCGTCTTACAGAGAAGCTGGACGCGCGGAGTGAGAAGGGAAGAGTGGGGAGGTGCTGCGTGTGCGCCCCGGGCGGCACCGTGGCGGGTGGTTGGAAACATTTTCTTACTGAATCTTCCCAGCAGCCCTGGGCTGGAGCGAGTAGATTGATCCTTTCCAGCTGAGGAACCCGAGGCCCCGGGAGCATGTGTCACTCACACAAGGACACCCAGCTAGCTGGACGTCGGGCGCTGGCCCACTCTCAACTCTGTGGGCCCGACACGCGGCTCCTCTGGGGCCTCTCCTACTGTTGGCTGGGGTAGCCAGCTGTTCTTTGCTGCATCACGCCCATGTGCTTTCTTTCCTCCCAGGATGTGAAGCCGGCAGAGAAATAAAGCGTTGCCCCTCTGCGCGTCCCTCCCCGCCTGCTAGAATGTTTCTCATGAACGCCCCTCCAGTGGTTGCTCTCCAGTCCAAATGGGAGGGCTTTGGCCCGCCAGGGAGCTTTAGGTTCCCCAGGTGCTTCTCGGAGGCTGACGAGGGCGAGGAGAGCGCGGCGGTGAGCGCCCGGGTGCAGATGCTCATCACCACGCTGCAGCGTGACGGGGCTGCTCTGGGCACCAGCGATGAACGTGCCGCGCAGAGGGGCCACAGGGCGGAGGGATGCCACGACGCCAGGCCGGCAGCCAGGCCCCCCGTGCACAAGGAGCCGCCCGCCTTGGCTGCCTGTGGCCTTGTGGCTGGCATTGACCCCATGGGGGAGGAGGCAGCTGCAGACTTTGGCCCATTGGTGCTAGATTCAGACAGCGATGATTCCGTGGACCGGGACATTGAGGAGGCCATCCAGGAGTACCTGAAAGCAAAGAGCGGTGCCCCACAGCCCGGGGCCGGCGGGGTGCAGCCAGGCGCAGCCCAGCAGCCTTCCAGGGCCTCAGGTGGAAGCAGTAGATGTAAGCCAGAACCGGCTCATGGCAGTGCCCCAACTGCCCTGGGTCCCCCAAAACTTGCGCCTGGCTCAGGCGGTGGCCCTGGCATCCAGGGGGCATCCAGCCAGGACCAGGGCTCCGCCTCCCCGGTCAGCGTGAGCAGTGATGACTCCTTTGAGCAAAGCATCAGGGCAGAAATAGAACAGTTTCTAAACGAGAAGAGACAGCATGAGACCCAAAAATGTGACGGGTCAGCGGACAAGAAACCTGACCCCAACGAAAATTTGGCGGCCAAGTCACTCTTGAAATCCCACCAAGAGCCGGCCGCGAGGGGGGTGCATCGGCAGGGTCTGATGGGCACCCAGAAGGAGTTCACCTTCCGCAGACCTCCGCGGTTAGCAAAGATGAACATGCAGCCCAGAAACCTCAGGTCCACGGTCACAACCACGCAGGAAAACGAAGGCAGCGCAAAGCCAGCAGCCCCCGGCCGCCCTTCAGAAGCAGCACAGAATCAAAGCGGGACCAAGAGGAGCGCCAGCGCCGCAAGGAGGGGAGGGCGAGTCCTGAGCGCGGCACAGGCGCCCGAGGTGTCTGACTCCAGCAGCGACGACGGCATCGAGGAGGCCATCCAGCTGTACCAGCTGCAGAAAACACGCAAGGAGGCGGACGGGGACCCGTCCCAGAGGGCCCAGCCCCACGAGGAGAGGCAGCCTGACCCTCCGGCACACAGCACAAGCAGTGCCACGAAAAGTGCCTTGCCCGAGACCCACAGGAAAACACCCGGCAAGAAGAAGCCAGTGGCCGCCAAGACCACAGACCCTGGCCCCGGGGGCCTGGACACTGACCGCTTCCCCAGGCTCCCGAAGGAAACCAAAGCTCCGCCTCCTGTGAGCCCGGCTTCCAGGAGCGAGTTTGTGGAACGGTCCTTGTGCCGGGCAGACACGTCCGCTGAGCTGATGTGCGCGGAAGCGATCCTGGACATTTCCAAGACGATCCTGCCGGCCCCCGTGAAGGGCAGCGACGGGTCCCTGTCCGCGAGCCCACTCTTCCACTCCGCCAACGTGCCTTCCCGCTCCAACGGTGACAGTAGCTCCGTGGACAGCGACGACAGCATCGAGCAGGAAATCCGGACGTTTTTGGCCCTCAAGGCACAGTCAGGGAGTTTGCTGGCCAGAGGTGAGAGCTGCCCACAGGCTGCCCAGGGCCCACTTTTGCCGCCTGGCCCCAACAGCCAGACCAGCATCCCCAAGGTCCCTCTCTCTAAAACACCGGACTCATTGCTGGGCTGCAAAAGGAAGCGTAGAGGCGGCGGCCACGTGAGGCCATCCGTGCCCAAGAAAACACGGGAGGTGGTGAAAGACGGGGGCCGGGATGCCGACCACAGCCAGGGGAGAGCCGAGCCCGGCCATGAGGGGCGGGACCTGCCCGTCCAGGGCAAAGCCAGCGAGGCCCCCGGAGGGGAGGCCGCCGCTCGCCTGTCACAGGGCCAGGGGAAGACAGACGAGGCCAGGCACCTGGACGAGAAGGAGAGCTCCGACGACAAAAGCAGCTCTCTGGACAGTGACGAGGACCTGGACACGGCCATCAAGGACTTGTTAAGGTCCAAGCGGAAGCTGAAGAAGCGGTGCAGGGAGCCCAGGGCAGCCTGCAGGAAGAAGGTCAGGTTCAGCACCGCGCAGACGCACTTCTTGGAGCAGCTGGGCGGGCTCCGGAGAGACCGGGAGGACAGGAGGCCACCGGTGCTCAAGAGCTGCCTCTCCAAGTCCAAGAGAGATGGCGGCGAGGGCTCCGGGAAGAAATCCCCCAGCGTCTTCGGTGGCTCCGCAGAGAGGATGAAGCAGGAGTGTGCCGGGAACCAGGACACGGCCCCTGCCTTCCGGGTGCGGAGACCGGTGTCTGCCTCCACCTGCGCCTCTGCCTCCGAAGGGAACCCATTCCCCAGGGAGTCCCAGGGCTCAGCTCCCAGCCCAGGCTCCCTGTCTGATGACAGCAGTTCAGTGGACAGCGATGATAGCATTGAACTGGAGATTCGGAAGTTCTTGGCGGAAAAGGCCAAGGAGTCGGTGAGCAGTTCAGAAGTTCAGTCAGAGGGCCCAGCTGCCCTCGGGACAGGGGGCCCAGCCAGGCCAGAGGTGCTGGGCAGGAAGGAGCCCGCCCTGCCGCCTGGCATGTGTACCCGGAGCCAGAGGGCCAGGGGGGCCCCACAGCCGGCAGAAGGGTCTCGAGGCACAGAGAGCTTAGGAGCGCAGGGTGCAGCTGGTCTGTTCAGTCAGGGCGGGAAGGGGCTCCCTGCTGCTCCCGGCCGAGGGGATCCGGCACTGCCCAGGAGCACCAGCATCTCTGCCAAGGGGCTGTCACTGAGCAGGAAAAATGTTTACATTCACAGAGACCAGAGCCCACAAGGGACAGAGCCTGCTGCCAAAAGTGCTTTTGGTCAGCTGCCTAGCTGTGCCACAGCGGGCACTGAGGCAGCAGGTGCCCGGGGGACCTTTCACATGGGCTACGGGAGCCGGGGCTTCCTGACCCCCAGCCCGGGAGCTGAGAGGGACGCTCGAGCCCAGGCTGACCGCACCCTGCCCTGGAGCGACTTTGCCCACCAGAGTCAGCTGCCCAGCCCTTGGGCGCTGCGCTCTGAAGGTAGAGATACGGCATGGAGTGGGGGTGTTGGGATCGAGAGAGAGAAGGGGTCCGAGGGCCCCGCCCGGGGCCTGCCCACCCTGCCCCTTGCCGGCTTTTCCCCGCTGCTGTCCACCCAGCTCTTCCACTTTGGAAAGGGCGTCTCCTGGGGGGGCAGACAGGCCGGCCTCTTTAGCCCCCACTTGGGGCTGCCTCTGCAGGGCCCGTCCTTCTCAGCCTTCAGGGAGGCCCAGGCCGGGCCCAGCCCTGTCTTTGGACGCCCACACCTGCTGGCGAAGAAGGACGGCGGGTCCTGGCCAAGCAGGAAGGCGCAGCCGGGGCTGAGTTTGCATGACAGGAGGAGCTCGGGCTCGGAGGAAAGTGTTTTGGACCTGAGGTATAGACGGAGGGTCATGGATAGGGACGACCAGGACCAGGACGCCTTGGGCAGTGATGCCAGTGACTTCAGCGACACCTCCGGGGAGGACAGTGGCGGCAGCTCAGTGGTGAAGGTGTAAGCCCTCCAGCTGTGGTTCCGTCCTGGGGTCCGTGCGTTCGTGGAAAGCCGCATGGCCGTGCGCGTGTCGTGCGTGTGTGTGATGGTCTGTGGTTGCCGGGAGGGGAGCAGGAGGCTGTTATGCATACCCCCGTATATACGTACGCCAACGCGAAACGATGCTTTTATTTAACAGACGTGTTCTGGTAAATATGATTTTTGTAGCTTTTTGTAAATTATTTAAAGTGATGTAAAAAATATTTTTGGAAAATCCTGTCGTTCAATTTTGTAGGGTGTTCCTAACTGCAGTTTTCTGTGTTCGCATACAAGTCTTAGATTAGAAAACACTGGGTTCTTACCGTCACAGCCAGGTTCACAGAGACTCTGATGCTTTTTGTCGGTGGCTGGTGAGAATGTCCGGCGGTGGCTGCCGTGGTAGCCCGAGGGAGGCCGAGCTGCTCTCCTGGGAGTCGCTCAGATTAGCCCCAAGGTGTCCGTCGGGAAGCTCCCGGGACGGCACTTTTTATACAGAGGACACCAACCCTCACCGGGCCCCCGGTCCTTGGAGGCCAGAACACATCTGAAAACTGTAGTCACAGCCGTCGGTTGGAAAAAAGTTTTGAAGCACAATGGCCATCGAGCCCGTGACCGCCCCCGTTGCATGTGAAATCCACGCAGATGTCAGCGGCAGGGACTCTGCAGCCCAGCCCTGGGCCTGGGTGGGTTCGTGTCCAATCTTGTTCAATCACTAGATGATTCTAACATCTAAATAAACCTCGTTTTGTATGGAGTTTCTGTTCTTTCTTAATCATGGTTCTAAAAGATAACATGTGCATTTAAAATTTCCTTTTCTCTGGCTGGGTGCGGTGGCTTACGCCTGTAATCCCAGCACTTTGGGAGGCTGATGCGGGCGGATCACCTGAGGTCAGGAGTTCGAGACCAGCCTGGCCAACGTGACAAAACCTTGTCTCTACTAAAAATACAAAAATTAGCCAGGCGTGGTGGCGGGTGCCTGTAATTCCAGCTACTCGGGAGGCTGACGCAGGAGAATCACTTGAACCCAGAAGACAAAGTTTGCAGTGAGCTGAGATCTTGCCACTGCACTCCAGCCTGGGTGACAAGAGTGAAACTCAAAAAAAAAAAATAGATTTCCTTTTCTTACATTTGTCAGTAAGGCTGCCTAGAACTTTGGTCCGCAGAAACCTAGGACGGAGATGACGTGCAAAGCCCAATCCTGGGGATAAGCGTTTTCCACACCCGCCCCCCAGAAACAGGAGCCCAGTCAGAGATGTGCCCAGATGCCAAGGCCAGCCCTTGGGATGGCTTTCTGTGAGCCGCCTCCCAGGGCAGAATGCGCAGGGCCCTCTCCTGCACCGTGCCATGGTTAAAGGCGGTGGTCTCGGCCTCAGTGTTGGCGCCCTGCGACGTTGCCCTGGTGTCCTGTGCCTTCTGCTCTGAGGCCACCAAAGTGCCTCTGGCTACTGCAGAGACGGAAGCAGTGCTGGGCACTGATGGGCCATGATGTTTACGCTGTAATTGTCCAGCAAACTTTGGTCAGCCACTGGAGGGTCCCAGGTCAGCCTCGCGGCTTAGCTGCCGTGCAGGGTTTACTTTGTAGCTGAATCTCGCTGAATTCTAACATGCGAGCGACTTGTCTACGCACTGTGCATCCCGGGGTTCTAGCAAGAACTCACTTCTGCGTCCAAATGCAGGCATGTGCCGCCTTCCGTCCACGGTCAACATCTGCTGGGTCAGAAGCTGTGATGAGGGGCCCTGTGGTCTCTGTTCCCATCCAGGCCGGTCCTGTGTGTTTGGTCTTTGTTGTGCCATATTGCTTCACTTAAGTGCTTCCAGGAGGAACAGCTCCACGTTATCCATGCTCTACTTTTATTTATATTTCTTTTTTTTTTTTTTTTGTCACAGCCTCGCTCTGTCACCCAGGCTGGAGTGCAGTGGCACACTCTTGGCTCACTGCAACCTCTGATTCCCAAGGTTCAAGCAATCCTCCTGCCTCAGCCTCCCAAATAGCTGGGATTACAGGCATGCGTCACCACACCCAGCTAATTTTTGTATTTTTAGTAGAGACGGGGTTTTCTCATGTTAGCCAGGCTCATCTTGAACTCCTAACCTCAAGTGATCCGCTCGCCTCCGCCTCCCAAAGCACTGGGATTACAGGCGTGAGCCACCACACCCAGCCTTATGTATATTTCTAAACAGTGCACTTAACCCTCAAAAAATCAGCTTGTTGTGTTGATGAGAGCTGTTTTTCATAAATCGGGCACTACCCGTGAAATCAGCTTATGCAGTGTGTCTTCTGCAGAGATGGAAAGCGGAGTCTGCCTGTGGTGGGTGTCGGCTGGAAGCCCCATTGTCCTGGGCCTGCCCAGGGAGGAGCCACAGCTGCAGGGCACGGAGCTCTGAGCCTGTCCCACTCTTGCCCCCATGCCCATCCCTTAGCTCTTGCCCAAGCCCAGGACCCTTTACACCTTCCCTCATGTTGCCATGTCCTCTGCCAATGCTCCACATAGCAGGGCAGGTCACAGCTGCTGCTGCCTCAGAAGGACCTCCCGAGCTTCAGGGACACGGCATCCATAACACACGGTCACCGTCTAGTTCACGTGTTCCGTCTGCACGTGTGTGTGGAGCATCCCCTATCCATGTGCAGAGCAGTTGGCAACTGGCCTACGGTCACGGTGTGTTAATCACTAAGAGCCTCCCGGGAACCTGCATTTCTCTACGGAACATTCTGGTCCATTTTCAGTTTTTGTAAGGAGGCGCCGTGTCGTCGCTGGGGTCACCCCGGTGGGGCGGACTACTTAGGATGTCCCAGTTCAGAACTCGTTACTGATGCCCCTGGGGTCAGGCTCTGCTGTGACAAGCAGTGGCTTAAACCCTGACCACACGGCCCTCCTGATGGGGTTCAAACAGATGACCCACAAGAGGCCTCCCTGGAGCACTGGGGGCTCCCTCCAACCTGTGTTCTGCTGATGGCAGCTGCCCTCGAAGCTCCTCTTGTCCTGCTTTCAGGAGTCACTGGGACCTTCAGACTCAGCTAAAGATGCATCCGTTTGCGCCTTCCTTCTTTTCACAAACCGGAATTGCCCATGGGCCGCGTGGCCTGAAAGGTTTGCGGCTTCACCCCTACACTGTCCTGTTTGTTTGAGAGAAGAGGCCAAGATCCAAAGTTCGTCTGCACCTGCCAATGGCTTTTCCTGTGTGGGCAGGGCTGCAGTCGGGGGCAGATAGGAGCTGCCCGGGAGGGATACCCGCCCCTGTGTTTGTAGTCTGTCTCCCAGCACCTCCGCGGATTTGGGTGTGATGACGTGACTGCATCCCATGCATACAGGCCTGGAGCCACTGTGGCAGTAAGTAGATGTGTGCCCTCCCTGCAGAAGGAGTCTCGGGTGGACTAAATCAAGCGAAATCAAGCTCTTTGCAAGTCTGTGATTATTAAGACCTAGAGGTGAGTCACATGCAACAGCCCTTCTCTCTTCCCAGGGCAGGGCCAGGGTCCATTTCATCTAATGCAAAGGATTGGGAGAGGCCGGGTTTTAAGGCTCCTTGTCCTCCGGGGTGGGTCACCTGACATCCATCAGTGTCTCTGCAGTCCTACCGGAATAGAAGTGGGGATGGGAAAGGCTCTGGTGGTTAGTGTCTGATATTCTTCACCCACGTCCCCATATGAGGGGAGACGCTTTCTTCAGGGAAGAGTCCCCCTTGTTTTCTCTGTCACTCAGAATCTGAAGGTTCAGACAGCAGGTTTTCCCAGCTTGAGATATATTTGCTTAGGAAAATCAGGCGGTACATTTAATTTTTAGCACCTTATCTGCTCATAGAACATGGAAAAGGCATTGCCCCCTGGATCCCCCCTCCCTTTAATGAAAAGATCTGTTTAAAGCGGGGTGGTGAACAGCACGGAATCCACAGTCCATATCCACAAGTCACAACCAGGTTTATTCCAAGGCATAGCTGCTGGGGAGGGTGGGGGACACATCACTTTATTTGCAAAATCTTTGAGCCTTCTGGTATTTTATGTACTAAATGTAGGAAATTTTTTTTCATTGTCAAGATATTTTACTCTGTAGTAGAAACCACTCTAATATTGACTGTCATTGAAAGATAAAGGGTTACTGATGAAAAATACAGAAACATAATTGAAAATGTACATTCGAGAAGTGGCTGCTTTCAGACCAACCCAGCAGCAACATTCAGCGATGAGTCAAGTGACGTGAAACTTAGTTTTCTTTTGTTTTTTTTTTTGGAGACAGGGTCTCACTCTGTCGCCCAGGCTGGAGTGCACTAGAGCAGTCTTGTTGGCTCACTGCAGCCTCCACTTCCCGAGTTCAAGCAATTCTCCTGCCTCAGCCTCCCAAGTAGCTGGGATTGCTGGTGCACACCACCGTTCCCGGCTAATGTTTGTATTTTTAGCAGACATGGGTTTTGCCACGTTGGCTGGGATGGTCTTAAACGTGTGGCCTCAGGTGATCCGCCTGCCTCAGCCCCCAAAAGTACTGGGATTACAGGTGTGAGCCACCGTGCCCGCCTCCCCTTTTAATTTCTGTGTGGAATAAAAAGGCTAAACGAAGCGAAGACCGCTCCATGGAGTGAAGAGAGAGGGTTTCAGAAATGGCCGTGTCCTTTTTTATTCAAATATCTCTGCAAATTGATGTGTTAGCCCGTGTTTCCTGTAATTCTGAGATTTTGAAAGAACACCCTACGAAGGTCAGGAGAAGGGCGGGTGTCCTTTTCATTTTGCAACCGCCCGTTCTGGACGCTTGAATCCCAAACAGAAAACACACCCGTTTAGCATTTAGTGGGATCAGTGGACTTGTGTTTCTCAGCAAGATTTCAGTTTGGGAATCTGTTCCAAAGATGATGGTCTCCAGATCTGTGATTCCAGGAGTTCCTGTATGACTCGCAAACACGTAGTAGGTTAGGACTGAATCTGCGGCTCTGGCGCCGATGGCCTCATGCCTCCAGGATGTCCCCAAGGTGGGCTTGACGGAGGCCTGCTCACAGCACTTCCTTGAGGTTCTGTTTCCCATCTGAGAGGGAGGCACAGTGGTGAGACCTGCCCCAGGGGTGAGGACTGGGCAGGGTGATGGTGCCAAAACCCTTAGAACCCGTTGAGATGCCAAGAAACAAAGCGGCAGGCACACGCCCAGACCTGGGCATGGGAAACAGGCACGTTCACAATTCGGAAGTATTGGGGTTTTCCAGCTTTCCAGGCGCTTACTCTATTTGGAATAAACGAATGGAGTCTAACTTTGCATCAGCTCATTAGCAGCTGTACAGAAACAACATTTTATTAGACATGACCAATTAAAGCACTCAGCGCCCACCTTAGGTGCCAGAATGGCACCCTTGAAGCCCACGGGAGGGAGGCACCTGTTGCTGCTGGCTGATACTCCCTGTCTGGGCTCCAGTGGTGCCTCCGCCTAGAATTGGGGGTGTTACCGAGTTCAGTGGTTTCATCAGGTGTGACTTTGCCTGGATGAAGCGGTCTGGCTATAGCAGTGCAAGTGTTCAGCAGTTCTGGGCTGGCGGGGAAAGAAACCCAATCATTTGATGGCTTTATCTTACCCTGGGGTTGCTAACCTGCTTTTCAAAATCATCTGTGGTGGAAGGAATGCATTATTTTATTATTTTTCTGAGACAGAATCTTGCTCTGTCACCCAAGCTGGAGTGCAGTGGCATGATCTCGGCTCACTGCAACCTCTGCCTCCCAAGTTCAAGCAATTCTCCTGCCTCAGCCTCCCAAGTAGCTGGAACTACAGGCAGGCACCACCACGCTTGGCTAATTTTTATATTTTTAGTAGAGACAGTTTTTCGCCATGTTGACCAGGCTCCTGACCTCAAGTGATCTGCCCGCCTCAGCCTCCAAAGTGCTGGGATTACAGGTGTGAGCCACCGTGCGTGGCCAGGAATGCATTCTTTTCAGCGTGTTGAGAAACCTGATTGATAAGGCATACTTTTTTTATTTCAATAGAAGCTAAACACAGATAGGTTACTGGTATTCTGGTTTTTTTAGCCAGTGACTGCAAAAACATTTTCTGTTTGATGCCTGGAGTCTCTGCTGGTTTTCTAGCTCAGAAGAAAGATATTGTATAAATCCTGGCTTCAGGGCCAATTCCGTATATTTTTTAATTAAATATGTTGATTTTTTCTGGAAAGCATTTTCATCCCAAATTGGACCTTAACACTGCTGCCAAAATGTTTACTTATGTGTATTAACACGTCGTTTATATGAAGAAATAAGCATTCATGACATTTCACTTCTTCCCTAACTTGTGAGTAGAATCCCCGCAGATAGGAATCTCCATAAACAAGATATCATTGATGCCATGTAAGAGGGGTTTCTTCTTTCTAGTTTCAGCACTTTCTAACTTTCCTGTAAGAACAAATCTTGCTCTCACAGAGGAAAAAAAAAATCCATGTCATAGACAAAATGTTTTTATGCATGTCATAGACGTAATGTTTTTATTGGAGACCTTGTAACTCATAGTAAATGTGGATTTATGACAACACAAAGATAAAAATCCACCTGGTGTAGCTATCACCCCACCTTAGCAAAATACAAGTAATTCCCTGCCTGCTTCTTTTACTTTTTATTGAAATTTAAACATAGAGAACACCCATGTCTGCATCAGACCCTTCAACAATGAAGGGCGTTCCCCAACCTTGTCTCATCCCCTGCCCTGCCCTGCCCCTTGCTTGTGGCTGGAGGAGTTTCACCTGCAACCCCGTGTTCCCCGAGTCATCTCAGACGGTAACCCCTCCTGCCTGTTCCGCCTCGACTTCGCTGCCGAGGCGTCTGCTCCTCGTCCTGCCCAGCGTCCTTGCCCACACTTCAGTGGGGCATTGCGTGTCCTCGTGGGAACCCTGAGGTGCTGGTGCGGATCTCAGCCAGGGTGCTGGGTGCCTCAGGACAGGAGGTGCGCTCCGTAACTGGTCTTGTGCGTAACAATGGCTCCCAAATAAAGACCCGGGCGGAGTTAGCCATCAGCACTCCTGGTGCTCAGGCCAGGATTCCACCCTGGGATGCCCACAGCCCCACTCCACCGTGACAAATGTCAGACGAGACGGGAGCTCAGGATGTGACAACGTTTTTAATGCAAAGTCAGCTGTGAGCATCTTTCCCGTGTACTTACGAGACGTGAGACAGCAGGACTTCACAGCCCCGTTTGCATATTTTTCTACTCTGCGGACAAACGAATGATATTTTCAGGGAAGACAGTGCAGTCTGTGCCGTCACAATTGGGTGCATGGGGGACAATGATTTTCTGGAGGCCCCTGGGGTCAGAGGACCCTAAAGGGGGTTTCCAGCCCCTCAATCGCAGATGGACGGCCTGCTGCTGTTGTAACTGGGGTGGAAGTTGAGCCGGTCACAGGGAGTGATGTAGTTATCGGGGCCAGTCACGATGCTCTTCTCCATGTAAACATTGAAAGTGTTGTTCCGGAACATTCCACCCGCTGCAAGTTGTTGGGAAAATTTATTTGAATTTGGATAAAACACTTTCTAGAAGAGATAAAGGAACACGAATTAATGATGCATAATACTCTTAGCAATCCGTTGGATATTTTTGGAAGAAAAATAAGAATTCATAAGAAAATGCAGAGAAGCCAGAGGGGACAGTTTTTAGCCTCTTCTTTGAGGCTGCCCGCCCCGTGCCCGCTCCACACACACCCAGTCTTGTTTCTCATTTACGGGCACCCTAACCCAGACCACCCTAAGCCATGCCCGATGTCTGGCACTTGCTGTTAACACTGTCCCCTGCACTATTCTAGGGGTAGAAGGATGAGCTTTGGGGCCACCTGTGTGGCACCTCCACCTCCAGATGTGCTGTGAGCATCGCCGTGGGGTCAGGCCTGGAGTCGCCCCAGGTCTGCTTTTCCTCACTGCGCTACTCTGGGAAAGCTGCCAGCCCTCTCTGAACTTCAGTTTTCTCTTCTATGGAATAGAAATGATACCCACGTCAGAGGGTTTCAACCTTAAGTGTGAATCAGAACCATCTGTAAAGCTTTAAAGAAGACACCACCGCCCATACCCCGCCAGCGCAGTGATCTGGGGGGGCTGCCCTATCGAGGTTGAGAAGGAGCATGGTGAGGCCACCCACATGGGTGGGCGCCCCTGGTAGGAGTTATTCTACCAAGACAGCATCATTAGGTGACCTTGGCATTCGTGATGCCAGTGGCCTGGACCTCTGCCAAAATTTTACCCTTTACGGGTGACCTGGGTGATCCTGTCACACATCACCTGATGTCTCATCTTCTCAGCATGAAGCCAGTGAAAAGAGAAAACCTTTTGTTTTTGAGAAGTTTTAGATCTACAGAAAAATTGAGCAGAAAGTACAGAGAGTTCCCAACCGACCTCCCTTGGCACGGGCAGCCCCTGGTGATTACAATGTTGCCCTCGCCACACGCTTGCTACAGTGGAGCCGGTGTTGACACTTTCCTAGTAACTAAGTCCACATTCTGCCGGGGACAAACATCATGACCTGAATCCACCCCTGCAGTACCAAGGAGAGGAATTCCCTTCAGTGCACTTTTTTTTTTTTTTAAAAAAAGAAAAAAATGGAATTCCATTAAAAAAAAAAAGTGCACTGAAGGGAATTCCTTTCCTTGGTACTGCAGGGGTGTAGTACCAAGGGGTGTGGTACCAATTTGCTCTTCTCACCCAGGCTGGCATGCAACAGTGCTACCTCGGCTCACTGTAACCTCCGCCTCTGCGTTCAAGCGATTCTCCTGCCTCAGCCTCCCGAGTGGCTGGGATTACAGGCGCCCACCACTATGCCCAGCTAATTTTTGTATTTTTAGTAGAGATGGGGTTTCATCATGTTGGCCAGGCTGGTCTTGAACTCCTGACCTCAGGTGATCCTGGGATCACAGGCATAAGCCACTGTGCCCGGCCCTTCAGTGCACTTTTTATTTTTTTATTTATTTATTTTTTATTTTTTATTTTTTTTTTTTGAGACAGAGTTTCGCTCTTGTTACCCAGGCTGGAGTGCAATGGTGCGATCTCAGCTCACCACAACCTCCGCCTCCTGGGTTCAGGCAATTCTCCTGCCTCAGCCTCCTGAGTACCTGGGATTACAGGCACGTGCCACCATGCCCAGCTAATTTTTTTTGTAGTTTTAGTAGAGATGGGTTTTCACCGTGTTGACCAGGATGGTCTCGATCTCTTGACCTTGTGATCCACCCGCCTCGGCCTCCCAAAGTGCTGGGATTACAGGCGTGAGCCACCGCGCCCGGCTCAGTGCACTTTTTAATGCAAGCATTTGTCTTCTGTTCCCACATGGGAGGTAAACAGCTTCTCTGGCATCCACCCTTGGTCACGAAACTGGAACACAGACTCCAGATGCAGCAGGTGGATAAGAAGCAGGAAGACCTCCCTTGAAACCTGTCAGGAGTCCCTCATGCCTCCTATGCCATCGCCTGGCCATGTCAGTGACATGAAGGCTCCTACCGTTTATAATAGGGACATGTTTTCAATGGCCTTTTATAAAACCTAAAACATTTGGAACCATATGAGTGAGTGTGCTGGTCCTGTTTGTTTTTGGTGACAGGGTCTGGCTCTGTCTCCCAGAGTGGAATGCAACGGCACAATCACGGCTCACTGCGGCCTCAACCTCCTGGGCTCAAGCAATCCTCCCACCTCAGCCTCCTGAATAGCTGGGACTACAGGCGCATGCCACCACACCCAGCTGATTATTTTATTTTTGTAGGGATGGGGTCTCACTACGTTGCCCAGGCTGGTCTTGAACTCCTAGCCTCAAGTGATCCTCTCATCTCAGCCTCCCAAAGTGCTGGGATTACAGGTGTGAAGCACCCTGCCCAGCTGTGTCTGGTCTTTTTCATAGAAATACCTGATCTCCAGGGAAAACTCAGGGTCATTTGACTCTGGGAGGGTGATTCTCAAATGCTCCAGTAGTGTTAGATAAGTAATCTCCTTCTCACAAGAGCTCAGTCATTCACACAACACAACTAAATAAGCATTCACCAGACCTTTCAACGATGAATGTTTTGACAAAGAAAAAACGCCCCACAACATTCTCACCCCAAAATGGCTGTCCCAGTGTCCCAGGTCCCTCTGTCCATTCATCTGGACCTGCGGGAGGCTTGTTGCGGGGAGGTTCTAGGAGGGCCTGAGGTCAAGCTCAAAAGGCGTTCGGCTTCCCCAAAGGCACACAGGCTCCTGTGCCCACCAATGCGCCTTGCCTGCCCACAGGCTATGCCATCAGCCTGTACTGCCTCTTTTTTTTTTTTTTTTTTTTTG
>NW_022437066.1:2508111-2521460 GCF_009761245.1 Sapajus apella | reverse complement strand
TGTGTGACTGCTGTGCGTGTGGTGGGTGTAAGGGGACAGTGACGTCACCATGTATGTGTGACTGCTGTGCATGTGGTCGGTGTAAGGGGACAGAGTGATGTCAGTATGTCCATATGCACTTTCCTCCTCTTTTAAAAACTCCACTCCCACATGCATTCGCTCACTGACTTCCACCCTACCCTCTCCCAAACAATGTGAGGAACATCCCTCCTCCCCATTTGTCATGCTGGAACTTTGGGCTCCTCCCTGGGTGCACCCCTCCCCGTCTCACTGTTGACCTATTGAGAACCCCAGGTTTTTAGCCTCTTCTTTGAGGCTGCCCACCACCTGGCCCCCAACGCCGGGTCTTGCTTCCCACTTACGGGCATCTCGTGCACGGTGGGGGCTCTGCTCCCGTAAGCCTGGTTACTGGTCCTGTACACTGAGACAGCCTTCTGGGTGCTGGTGGATGAGAAACACTGTATCTTTATTCATTCAATCTAATTCTGTCCAAGCCACAGCCTTGTATTTCCTTGGCGGCAAGCCACTTGAAATGCCCCCAGGGAATGAGCCATGTGCCTCGGCTGGTGATGCAGCCTCAAAGGCAGCCTCTGCAAGTGCATGGCTGACAGTCCTGGATGGCCTGGCCTCCCCGGCCCCTCTGCTCACCACTGTCCCTGCTCTTTCAAGGCAGGCCAAAG
This sequence comes from Sapajus apella, assembly GCF_009761245.1. Lineage (NCBI taxonomy): Eukaryota > Metazoa > Chordata > Mammalia > Primates > Cebidae > Sapajus > Sapajus apella. Next base: position 2,520,780 of record NW_022437066.1, on the reverse strand, counting down.
CCCTTAAGAGCAGGCAGCGGGCAAGTGCTGAACCTCAGCCCAGGCAGGGCCTTGGCACATGCTGCAATTTCTGGGTAACTTAGTCACCTTGTCAGGAGTGGAGGCTTGGCCTCCAGATCCTGCCACCCAGAGGGTTCCTGTGCGTCTGAGCCCCCATCCTCGCTGGGGCCATGCTTCCACCGGTACCGCTGCTCCTACCTGTCAGGGACAGGCTACTGAGAGGCTGCAGGGGCACACGTAACTCCACTCTATACCCCTAGATCTTGTCCAGACTGTTCTTCCTACATCCCCGTCATCTCTCTGGGAGAACGAGGATACGAACAGACCCTGCCCTAGAGGACTGTTGAGGGACCAAATGCGGGGGCACGGCCAGACGCCTGCACCTGCCTGTCGGAATTCAGAGTTCCTTACGACTTCTTAGTCTGCGGCGCCCTGTGGCAGCTCACGGCGGCTGAGTCCACAGCGAGACAGTGGAGGTGCTGCTGTGCTCACGCCCCGCGGCGGAGTTTCGGGGTAGAGGGGAGAGGAGACTCACCCGACACAAAACCGCGGAGCTGAGACCACAGCTGGGCTTTCTCATCACCCCACGGCCCCGCCCCGCCTGACCGCATGCCCGCTGCTTTATATGAGGCTCTGGGGAGCTCACTGGTGGGCCCCGATGACCACTCGCTCCTCTTGACTTCTGTAGCTAGGACCTTGGGGGTCTGGCGGGGTCTCTCAAACCTGGATATGGAGCAGTGGACGCCAGGACCAGGCGCGCTCCGGCTTCCTCACCTGTAGCCCCGGAACCACCCCGGGTTGTTGAACCGGCCCGGCAGGCCCGCGCTCACGCGGTAGTAGTCGCTGGTCCTCTCCGGCGGGGCAGTGGCCTTGGGCTCCACAGGCTCCCCGCACGATCTGGGGCTTTCCTCGGCCATTGCGCCTCCGGCGGGAAGCTAGACTCGGTGGCGTCCCGTTGCCTAGCGACGGCCAGATCATGTGACTGGGGCGCGCGTGGTGGGGCCTTAAAGGCGCCGCGCGTGGGCCGGGCTCCTCGGCGGGCAAGTCCCCAGGGACCGGGAAGGTCGGGACGGCCAGGGATTCCCTGCTGGAACCGTCGTGTGGGGAAGCCCTAGGCCTCCAGCCGCCCGCGGGGGCACCGGGGCACCCCAGCATCGGGGCGTGGGCTCCCGGGGGAAAGGAACCCCAGGGCCTGGCACCCCGCCAGCCAGGTGACGGGGTTTAAGCGCTGCGGGCTCACGCGGCAGGCAGCGATTGGACGCTCGCTGTCCAGTGTCCTCCAGGGATGCCATGCCCCCCAGCACCCCGAGTCTAAATTGAGACCCGAGATCTTGCTGACTCTATGCGATTCTCCTACGCCAAATGTCGTTTAAATATTAAAAAACAATTTTGGAGAGCCAGAAGTTGCGCGGGACATGGTTCACAGCTCACGTGGCGGGAGGCGAAGGTCCCTATCGCCCAGCGGGTGTCCCCAAGGGTCAGGGGCCTCCCGGGCCGGCCCGGCACATTAGCAGGGCGGGGCAAGCTGCAGGGTGAGCAACGTGGCCCCACACCCCGCCAGAGACTCTCAAGCCCCGGACCCCGGGTCCTGCTCCGTCGCCTGCCCCGCCCCCGCCCCCGCCTCCCTCCCCGCCCCCCTCCCCGCCCCCTCGTCTGCCCCGCCCCCGCCCCGTCCCCGTCCTCTCGTCCGCTCCGCCCCCGCCCCGTCCCCGCCCCCTTGTCTGCTCCGCTCCGCCTCCGTCCCCGCCCCCTCCCCTGCCCCGCCCTCTCGTCTGCCCCGCCCCCGTAGGGAGGTCCCTGCCGCCTGGGGACGGCGCCGTGGTTCCTCCGGGCCTGCAGGTGGCGCTGCGGCCCCGCGCGGACGGTGGCGGGAGGGAAGGCCGCTCGGCCGCGCTTGGAGGGAGGCCCCGCCCCTCCTCGCCCCGCCCCGCCCCGCCCCGCCCGCGTCCCCGCCATGGCGCCTTCCCCTGCAGCGCTGCCTCGTATGCTCGGCGCCGGTGAGCGCGCGCCTGCCGGACCCTCGGGAGGAGGATGCGGAGGGCGCGCGGGGACCCGGGACGCGGAGGGGACCCGGGGCGGGCGCGGAAGGAAGTCGGGGAGGGCGAGGGGACCCGTGGGGGACGCGGTAGGGGCGGGCGTGGTGCCGCCGGGGCGCGGCGCCAGGACGTCTGTCTGCTTCCCTCAGGCGCCCGGGCCCCGTCGCGCTGGCTGGGCCTCCGCGGGAAGGCGACCCCAGGGCCTGCTCGGCTGAGCCGCAGGACGCTTGGAAGCGCGGCGGCCCCCGCGATCGGCGAGCCCGAGGACGGCAGCGGTAACACTGGGCGCCCCGCCGAGTCGGGTGGGAGCGAGGACAGGCCGGCAGCCGCCGGGTGCCCCCTGGTCGGCGGCGAACCCTGGAGGGGCGCGGGCGCTGCGCGGGGTTGAAGCTGCGCGCCCCGCCGGGCTCCTCCCGCCCCCGTGCGCGCCGCCGCTCGGTCCTGCCGGACGCAGCGAGGCCACCGCCTCTCCGGGGATGGGTGAGAGGGAGCGCGCGGGCCCGTGGGCGGCACGGGCTTCGCTCCCTAGGGGGTGTCGCTGGCCCACCGAGGCTGGGAGTCCCAGGCTCGCCCAGGCGGACGCAAGGGACCTGGGGGCACCCGACTCGGAGTCTGCCCACCTTGCTGGACTCTTGATGGGGACGTTCTGGCTGGGCACCTGAGACTCCAAGGCTGGGAGGTGCCAGAAAGACTTGCCCTTCTTTTTCTCCTCTGTTGTCCAAGTAACACCAAGGTTACGGGGTTGACCAGGTTCGACCCGGTTCACCCAGGAGCAAGGTCGGGATCAGAACCCCGCTCCAGCCCTCCGTTTCCTGGAAAGGTCCCTGTGCTTCCAGGTCTTTCCTGGGGCTGCTGGACTCCCGGCTCCCCACCGCGGAGTCATAGGAGGCACGTGGGAGCACGGGTGGGCGGGAACTGCGCTCTGCTCGTCTCTGCTGCAACCGCTGGGAGACTCAGCCCGCCTCTTCCTCCCTGCCGTAGATTTGCAGGACAAGATTCTGAACGAGCCCCTCAAGCACTCTGACTTCTTCAATGTCAAGGAACTGTTTTCGGTGAGAAGCCTCTTCCATGCCCGAGTGCACCTAGGACACAAAGCTGGCTGTCGGCACAGGTAGGTCACGCCCCTGCCTGAACCCGTGCTGGTTCCCAGGAGGGCTGGGACCTGGGCCTGCCTTGGGTCTGGGGCCACTTTCGAACGGGCCTGTGCCAGTTTTCGGTGATTACAGCTCCTTCCTCCTCCACATGGGAACTCGGAGCCTCACAGAGAAGCAACAGTTTACTCTGGCACTTGGCCAGGGCTCTTGTGTGCCTAGGCATGGGGCTCACAGCCCTTAGTGGGGCAGGTCTGCTGGGGGTGCAGCACTCCAGGGTTCAGAAAAGGGAAGGTTGGGGGCAGAGCTTGTGAGATCGGCCTCCACTGGATCGGGCAGGGCTTACTGGGCTGTGGGAAGCAGGAATGACTGGTCCTGTGTTCTCACATGGGCATTTTGGCTGCTGTGGGGAAAGTGAATGGGAGGGGCAGGTGGGAGGCCAAGGAGGAAGTGGTGGGGGCATCCAGGGCGAGGGCGATGGGGCTCAAATTCCAGTAGCAGAAGAGCTGCAGCAGCAAGGTGGACGTGAGGCTGCCGGGCAGAGCCAGTGGGCCTTGGGCTGGGGCCGGAAAGGGCTGGGGCTGGAGGAGGCTGTGGCCGGACCGGGCGGGGGCTGGAGGCGGCTGGGGCCAGAGGGGGCTGTGGCGGGAGGGGGCTGAGGCCAGAGGAATCAGATGCCTGCGCTTTGGGCGGAGCCTTGTGCTGGTTACTGAGTTGGTGAAAAACAGGGGACAGCTGTGGTCCTCACAGGCTTGCTTCCTACAAGGGGTGAACCCTTTGCTGCCCCAGTGGCGAGGTCACAGGGGTACCAGGAGGATTGGGCCGGGGCTCAGGGAGCCATCAGCATTGGGGGCTGGGAGGTGTTTCCAGAGCATTGGAAAAGGAGATCTGAGGTGGAGTCCTGGGCGGTCCATTGCTGCTGCTGAGAAGTGAATTTGAGGGCGTGACTTTGGCAAGATGGAGATCGCCAGTGCCTTGATGGGCAGGGTAGCTTGACAGGAAAGGACAGAACCCGGTCGGAATAGACTGGAGGAGAGGACCTGGGAACTGCAAATGTAGATGACTTGCCTGCCCTGCGCTGAGAGGCAGGGGTGTCTCCCAGCCCCGCAGGGATCATGCTCCTATCAGGCTGGGCCACTCCCTCCCTAATGCCTTGATGCTTTTGGCCCAGAGCACCCCCCTCCCAAGTCCAACCCCAGAGGGGCCTTGTCCTAAAGCCTTGGGAAGAGGAGAGTGATGGGGGGGGGCTGCCACGTGAGCAGCAGTGGGTCAGTTCTACTAGGATTTGCTTGAGAAGAGGCAGAGGGCCGGAGGGGCTCATCCATGAGCTGAGGCATGCAGAAGGGTGGCTTGGACAAGGCCTTCACTGCTGTCTGTCCACGTGGGGAGCGGTGCACATTGTGCCTCCCAGGCCCTAGTGCCCCACAGAGGAGCCTGGGAGTCCCTGGTGGGCGTCTTTTCCGGCAAGGGGCCAGTGGAGGTGGCCCCGTGATCTCTCATCCCCCTTGCCTTGACCGGGTCTCCGGCAGGTTTATGGAGCCGTACATCTTTGGGAGCCGCCTGGACCAGGACATCATCGACTTGGAACAGACAGCCACGCACCTCCAGCTGGCCTTGAACTTCACCGCCCACATGGCCTACCGCAAGGGCATCATCCTGTTCATAAGCCGCAACCGGCAGTTCTCATACCTGATTGAGAACCTGGCCCGCGACTGCGGTGAGTACGCCCACACTCGCTACTTCACGGGCGGCCTGCTGACCAACGCGCCCCTGCTCTTCGGCCCCGGGGTCCGCCTGCCCGACCTCATCATCTTCCTGCACACCCTCAACAACGTCTTCGAGCCCCACATAGCCGTGAGAGACGCAGCCAAGATGAACATCCCCACCGTGGGCATCGTGGACACCAACTGCAACCCCTGCCTCGTCACCTACCCCGTCCCCGGCAACGACGACTCGCCGCCGGCCGTCCACCTCTACTGCAGGCTCTTCCGGACGGCCATCACCCGGGCCAAGGAGAAGCGGCGGCAAGTGGAGGCCCTGTACCGCCTGCAGGGCCAGAAGGAGCCCGGAGCCCAGGGCCCAGCCCACCCCCCCCGGGGCCGACGTGAGCCGCCCCTGTGACATCCACCCTCCTCCTCTGTAAGCAAACGGCGGTCCAGCCTGTCCGAGCTGAGCCCCTTCCCCAGCCCTGGGTCAGCAGCATCCTTGGTCCTTCCTGTGACTTACTCAGATGATGTGACGGCGCAGACCTCCGCCGTTCCACCTCAGAACCAGGGCTGAGCAGACGACCTTGCATCTGCATTTCCTTTGTGGGAAACGGAGCACAGAGGGTGAACAGCGTGTGCCAGGTGGCCCCTTGGCTGCAGTTAGGACTGGAGCCTGATGCCTCGATGGCTGGGGCGGTCAGCCTGCTGGAAGACATGGCTGTCCCTGTGACCCGAGCAGCCCTCCCTCACCCTGACCCCTGACCTTTGTCAGGAAGGTGTGGTTTTTCTTCTCAGTCTAAAAGCCTTTCAGGTGGGCTGTTTTCTTGTCTGCCTGGTTCCGGGGGGCTGTTTTGGAATGAGATGCTGTAGGCGGCAAGCTCCCAGCTGGGTTGGTGAGACAGCAGGCCAAACAGATGACCTGATTCCAGCAAAAATAAAACTCAGATTTGGGCACAACGAGTCTTGGAGCTTGGGGTTCCGCCTGGAGTGGTGTGCTTTCATCCATGTGGTGTGGCTTCTCAGGCACGCACCGGGGCCCCAGTGATGGGAGATGGGACGGGCACTGTGTGTGAGGGGCATTAGTGAGGTCAACGGAGGTGCCAGTGGCCACTGGAGGGCGCTGTCTTCCGCAGTGGAGCTCCTGACAAGCCCACAGCCCGGCCAGCCTCATTGATCGGACCAGGCTTGGTGTGGACCCAGCTTCAGGAAAGACAGGCACTTGCTGACAGGGATGCTTAACACCCCTCCCCCCCCCGTAGGGACACAGCTGTGTTCCTGGGATGAGCTGCGCCCACCCCTCTCAGCCCCGTCCCCAGCTGCCTGGACGTAAGCTGTGCATGCACCTGGCCACCCCGAGGAGCTGTCTCTGGGCAGAGTCAGGTCTGGCGCCCAGGTAGGGCGAGGCCTTCCCTGAGGAGAAGCTCAGGGCAGTGGAGGCTGGGGTCCAGTGTCCTTCCCTACCCCTTCAGGGTTAGGCTGGCGAGGGGTTCATGGTGGGAGTCCCCGGGGGTGTCACAGTTTTGTGATGTGGCAGGACAGGGAGCTGAGCTTCAGGTTGTTCTCTGGCCAGCATGGCTTTCATTTGCAAACCCAGAGTCTGGAGATGCAGGTGTATAAAGGTAGGTGAAGTGAGAGCTCCTTCACGGCCCCCCAGAATCCCTCCCCAGTGTGTAGGTGAGATCGCCTGAGCTGGGCCTCCTGCCCCACGGAGCTGGTGAGTCAGCTGCGGGGAGCCAGGCCCATGGAGATGAGGCAGCAGTATGAAACACTGGCCACTGACAGGGTGGGGGGCTTCCAGGAGGTGCTTCTGGAGATGGGACTGGGCCCCCCCAGGGGAGGCATTTGTAGCGGGGATCCAGGTCGGCCCCTAGTAGCTAGCCTGGCAAGGCCCTTCCTCGCAGAGCCATTAGGGAGGGGCCTGCAGGTCACCCCAGGGTTTGGACCTCAGGAGACAGTGGGGCACAAACACAGGAGGGGTGGGGGCAGTCTCTTTTCTGGTCTTTAAGTTTGAGGCCGGATGGAGGGCAGCGGCCCAGGGAGAACGGTGGCTAATCCTAAGAGCCTTGGGAGAGTGGTGGGGGTGGGCTGGGCCGGGCAGCCTCCCTGGGTCCCCACCTGTCTCACTTACCTTGCGCCTGTGGCCTGTCTGGCTCCTGCTGTCCTCCTCCTGCTGGCCCCTGTACCAGGCACAGGCCGGCGAGGACCCGCCGAGGAGCTGTGAGTGGGCGCTTGCTGAGTTCCAGGGCAGGAGGGGCCCTGGCCGAGGGGAAGACCCAGTGGATAAGCGGGCACCAGTGACCATGAGGAGCAGGGAGGGACAGGCAGGGAGCAGCGCAGAGGCCGTGGGGGCCATGTTGGGACAGGCAGGGCGGGCTTGAAGGTCGCCTCCGGAATGGAGAGAGCCAGTTCCCGGGATTCAGAGGGGCTCTGGGTGAAACAAGGTTGAGGGCTGAGGGGGGATGGGTCTCACCCCATCCTCGACTCTGCCAGGAGGGGCCCTCCAGGTTTTCTACCCTGGAGATGAACCCCAGGAGCCCCAAGAAGAGGCCAAAGGAGATGGTGAGAGTGTCAGGCTGAGGGGGTGGGCAGGGGAGCTGTCCTGGGAGTGGGGAGAAGGGTCCCCAGCCCTTTATTCCCATGGCCACGGTGCCTGCAGGCCCATTAGAGGTGGCCTTCTCAGGACTATGGCAGGGCTGTGCCTGGACCAGCTGGTATCCCAGACGATGGGGAAGACCAGATGCAGCCACCAGAGGACAGGCCTGGTGGAGCCTGCTCAGGGCAGCGTGGGTGGGGAGAGCCAGGGAGCCCTTCTAGCCCTGCGGAGGCTGGGCCACTCCCACCACTGACATCTGGAGGACCCCCATTTGCCTGGAGGAGCTCAGGGCAGCCCCGCCGTCAGCACAGGCCAGGCTTCCACTCTGATCGCTCGCACTGCTCCCCGGGTGTGTTGGAGGGGACCGTAGGGGAGGGCCTGCCCTGGGCAGGAGCAGGGTGTTGGGGCAGGAGTCTGGGGGCCCATGAGGATCCAGGCCAGCTGGGTGGGACGGGCACTCTGGGTGATGTCCTCTGCTGACATGGGCCCTAACCCTCGAAATGGATCTCGTGTCATCCTGGCTGGAGGTCTGTGCAGACAGGCTCTGTGCCTGATCCGGGGAGCGGAAGGTCAGGTGGGCAGAAGTGACGAGGGCCAGGCCCAGCTCTCATGTTCCTGGGTCTCTGTCTCTGCAGAGCTCCACGCAGGAGACTGGCCAGGAGTGGGCTGATGGGGTGACCCCCACTCTCTCCCAAATGAGGGACGAGAGCCTCACCACCAACAAGGGCCAGCACTGGCTGGGGTTGCAAGGGTGCAGGGGAGGTCTCCACAGCCAGGGCCCCTGGGCGGTGGGGAAGGCCTCCCACCCAAATGCCCCCAGGTGGCTCCCAGCGCCCTCCCAGGACTCTGCCTCTCCAGAGGCCCCCAGTCCCAATCCCAGGGCCCCAGGCCTCCTCCCACCCTCACCCCACCCCATCCCACCCCAGCTTGGCCGGATGCAGAGTGACTTTTCACGTTGGTATAGGAATAGCCAGGAAAATTCTTCTGGACTTCTCCGGTTCACATTATGGCAACGAGCGATCGGATTTTGTTCCTGTTCATAAGTTTGGGCCATCCGTCCTCCCTTGAGTCAGCCCTGCAGGGTAGGAGCCCTCACACAGGCTCCGTGGAGAAGCCAGAGCATTTCCTCAGGGCAGGGCAGTGCCCCTTCCTCGTTCCCTTCCTGTGCACCATGGAAGATTTGCCCCCACCCCAGAGATGCTGGACCTGCTGTCCCACAGGTGAGCACATCCCGCTCCGCTGCACGGGGCTCCTGGCTCCCACACCCACCAGCTGTGGCTCTTGGCAATGCCACCTCACCCCTGAGCCTCAGCTGGTTTGTGTGGGAACTAGGAGCTAAGAGGACCTCGTGAGGTCGCTGTCAAGCCTGGGTGGGACGGGCCGTGGAAAGCCCTCTGCTCACGCCTGGCCCTGGGGAAAGAGAAGGAACTATTGCTTCCTTTGGCCTACAGAAGGTGTGGCTGTTGAGCTGAGCCTTGGAAGTTTCTGGCTTTGCCAGGTTCCCCGTCTGGCAGTGCCAGGGTCTTCGAGCCAGCCACCGGCTTCACTTCCTCAAACAACAGCCGAGCCAGGGGGCCAGCGTGCACGCAGGTGTTGATGTTGGCTTCCGCAGGTGCAGTGAGCCGCATAATGCTTTGGGGTGAGGACTTAAACATTTTGAGACAGGCACGGCTTGGCTCTGTGTTAAAGGTCAGCTGTTTCAAAGACACGTCCTGTTGCTTTGCCAAGGGGCCTCGTTCCCTGTGGCTGGAATCAGCAGCAGTGCTGCTCTGACCTGGGCGGTGGCCAGGATGGCAGTGGCCGTCCCAAGCCCCCACACCTCCCTGACCTCTCGCTGCCCAGCACACCCCTCTCCAGGGACGCTCACACCAGCCGTCACTCCCCCTCCCGGTGCCCACAGCCCCTGCCTCTCTGCTGTGCCCTGTCCACAGCACGGCTGGCTCACACACATGGCGTCCACGTTGGGCACCAGGCTTCACCTTGTGCTGCTGAGCCCACCTGGCCCTTCGTGTCCACGTGGAGTCCAGGCGTGGGGCAGGCTTCCATGACGGTGTGAAGGACTGGGCACTTCCTGCCTCTCTCCTCAAGGTCGCCAGGGCTGGCTCATCCCAACTGGGGCCCCTGCTTCGGGACTCAGATGCCCTCTGTCTTTCTTCTCTGGGCTCCCCATTCCAGAGCAATCACAGACCAGAGGGATGGGGCCCTGTTAGATCAGTCAGACGCACCCTGGAGCCGGGAGGGCGGTCACCGTCCATGAGGATGGCAGTGTGTGGGGGATGTCGGTGTGTGGGGGGATGTCAGTGTGTGGGGGGATGCCGGTGTGTGGGGGGATGTCAGTGTGTGGGGGGACGCCGGTGTGTGGACGGACGCCGGTGTGTGTGGGATGTCGGTGTGTGGGGGGATGCCGGTCTGTGTGGGATGTCGGTGTGTGGGGGATGCCGGTGTGTGGGGGGATGCCGGTGTGTGGGGGGATGTCGGTGTGTGGGGGATGCCAGTGTGTGGTGTGGGGGGATGCCGGTGTGTGGTGTGAGGGGATGCCGGTGTGTGGGGGGATGCCGGTGTGTGGGGGGATACCGGTGTGTGGGGGATGTCGGTGTGTGGGGGATACTGGTGTTTGGGGGGATGCCGGTATGTTGGGGGAATGCCTTCCTCTCCCATGGAAGGGTCAGGACGGTAACAGCTCCCTTGCAGGAGTGTAAGGCTGGTACAGTCTTTGCTACATCTCTGAGCCCTTTCACCAAAAAGGACTCACCGAATGGAACAGCTGCACAGAACATTAGCATCCACCCCCACCCCAGAGAGGGGCTTCCTGATGCTCCCCTAGGGGAGGGCAGGTGCGCAGGTGGGAGGATGGGGAACATGGCCTCCCTCCATGTGGCTCTTGGTTTGAAGGCCTCACCTTGGACATCTCCAGCCTCCAGCTGCCTTAGTGGTGGGTGGTGTCTGGAGCCAGGAAACCTGGCTCTGCCTGGCTGGGCCTACTTCCCAGGAGGTCACCTGGACAGGGTCATGCCACCCCCCTCAGTGGCACCTGGCTTGGGGCTCCCTCCCTCCCCACTCCTCTTCCTTCTCCTTACTTCTGGAGTCTTCCAGGAAAGTGCTGATCCCAGAGTAAGATTTGAGGGGCAGTTACCACATTGGCCTCAAGCCCCCTGTGCACCCCTTCCCCAGCTGCAGAGTGAGGACATCCGGTCCTCCAGGAAGAAGAGCTGCGCTGGGAGCTTCGGGTGTTCCCCGAGTCATGGGGCTCTTCCACCGGCTGGCTCATAGACCCCACGCTGGCCATGCTGCAGAGGCCTGCTAGGCTCCCAGACGATGGTGACTCCACTCTCAGGACCAGCCCTCTAGAATTGGGGGTTTAGAGCCCATGAGGGGCTCCACAAATGGGGAAGCATGTGGGGAAGACCATGTCCACAGCATCACCTTGGCAGCTGATGGGCAAGATGACAGGTCCAGGCAGCCTCCAGGCACGTTCCTGTTTGTGTGACATTCACCATGACAGGGGGCAGGCCGTGGCACAAAGTGTCCTGTGTTCAGATAAGCCAGGGCCTTGGAGGAACTCAGGCAGAAGGAAGAGCCGGAACACAAATTCATCGCAACCTTTCCCAGGAGGCAGCCCCTCCACTAATGTGCCCTGGGCCCTCCTGTCACACCCTGGAACCCCTGCCACGCCCTGGGTCCCCTGCCACACCCTGGCCCTCCTGTCACACCCTGGACCCCCTGCCACACCCTGGCCCCCCTGCCACGCCCTGACCCCCTGCCACGCCCTGGCCCCCTGCCACGCCCTGACCCCCCTGCCACGCCCTGGTCCCCCTGCCACGCCCTGGCCCCCCTGCCACACCCTGGCCCCCTGCCACGCCCTGGCCCCTCTGCCACGCCCTGGCCCCCCTGCCACGCCCTGATCCCCCTGCCATGCCCTGATCCCCCTGCCACACCCTGGCCCCCCTGCCACACCCTGGCCCCCCTGCCACGCCCTGGGCCCCCTGCCATGCCCTGGCCCCCCTGCCACGCCCTAGGCCCCCTGCCATGCCCTGGGCCCCATGGCCAAAAGTGCAGATCCCCTCATTTCCACTACTCACCACTCCACTCAGGCTGGCTAAGCCCCGAGAGACTCTGCTGAGCCCAGACCGGAGGGTGAGGGAGCCTGGGTGACCAGAGGAGCTATCGGGATGACCAGGCTTCTTCAGGACAGGCACCCACCTGTGACAGGCACCTGCTGCGGCTGCTCTGGCCCAAGATGCCCGGGAGGCCAGATGGTCAGGGCCCCTTCCTCCCCCAGGAGGTGGGACTGGGCTGGGCTTTGAAGGATGGCAGCGGCCGGGTGGACACAGGCACGGACAGGGAAGGCCATGCAGGCCTAAAACACACAGACTCAGGCGGGCAGGAACTTCAAGGTCAAATCCCGGAGCCCTCGTAGGGGGGACTCAGGAAATCAGATGCTCAGTGGGGGGCAGAGTTTGGAGCCTCAGCCCTGGGCAGGACATGCCGTGTCCGGCAGAGGGGCTGCTGCCCACCATGGCTGGCCTTGCCCTTGGCATTGGTTCTGGGGACGTGCAGGCAAGATGCCTCAAAACCCCTGGGAGTCCTTCCTGAGGCTTCCTTCAGTTGCAGGCGGGTGACGTGTCTGTGTCACTGGATCCACGTGAGATGCTCTGTTAGAAAATAGAGGAAGGAAACAGTTCCAACTCAAGAGTGAGTCACGGGGGAAGTGGGATTGGAAGTGACCTTCTCCCTCTTCCAGCTTTCTAGGATTTATAACATGTGTCCATCCTTTAAACACGTGTCGGGAAGCGACCTCAGTAGGACATGTGTCTGAGCAAGAAGAATCCCAGGATTCCCTGGTTTGCCTCCAGGTGACAGGGCGAGGGGCTGTTCATCTTGCATGACTGGGCAGCAGCTCTGCCTTTGTTTCATGGGTGGTCAGCGGGGTGGCTGAAAGGCTCACGTGTTCCCCTAGCCCGGAGGACCCGAGGAGCCTGACCGTCACCGTCTCTCCGTAGCCTGGCCAGCAGCCCAGCAGTGGACAGAGGCCCTGCAAGCCACTGAGGAGGATGGAACCCCAGGCACCGAGGTGGAGCCGTGGTGTGGGGTACAGGTGCTGCCCACAGCCCCACCCTTGGGGCACCCCCACCCTTGGGACACCCCCACCCTTGGGGCACCCCCACCCTTGGGGCACCCCCACCCCTGCACTCTCAGTGCTTGCCTTGGGCATCTGCTTTTCAAACTCCACGGAAAATATTGTG
>NW_022437066.1:2472762-2488111 GCF_009761245.1 Sapajus apella | reverse complement strand
GGAATGAGGGCACTGAAGACCCACCTTCTCTGTCATCTACAGATGGGAGCAGGAAGCTCATATACCTGCAGGAGCTGCCCGGGACGGACCACTGCGTCTTTTACTGCAAAGACCAGCGCCATGGGGGTCTGTTCCGCATGGGAGAGCTCATGGGTGAGGGCCCGCTGGGGCCTGCATGTCCTGACCCACGGTCTCTGCCTCCAGAAGCCAGTGGAACCGGCATCACCATGCCCTGGCATGGGGGAAAGGGGAAGCCCCCTGCACTGGCCTTCATGTGCCGGGCACTGAGCGCTGCCCTTGGCCGCTGGTCCAAGTTCCTGAAGTGGGAATGGGGCGGGCCAGGCAGGGACAGACATGGCCCTTGGTGACATGAACCTGCCAAGGGCCACTTCTGGGGTCTCGGGTATAGGAGTGTCATCTTACGGCGGAGGTAGTGTCCTGACAGAGCCCCTCATGGGCCAGGGACCCTCCAGGGCAGGAGAGCAGCCAGTCCCTCTGGGACACAAGGTCCCTCCAGGTGAGGGCTGTGACCCTACAGAGTGGCTGTGGGAGCTTCCCAGGTCCCCTGGGGTTGCTCAGTGGCTTGGATAGTCCCCGCCACTGTCCCCCTTCCTGGGGACCTTTCAGCTGGGCCATGGCCGCCTCCTCTGTCCCCAGCCCCACCCTCAAACTCTGGTCCCCTCTTGGGCCTCCCCTCCCCGCGTCCCAGTGCTGGGCCATGGCCGTCTCCTTTCCGCATCTGCTGCCTGCAGGGCCGGGCCGCTGTCCCCACCTCTGCTGACCTGGTCACCTCACCTGCAGGTCGGAATCCTGACACCAACCTGGAGGCCCTGGAAGAATTTAAGAAACTCGTGCAGCGCAAGGGACTCTCAGAGGGGAATATTTTCATGCCCCTACAGATGGGTGAGAGGATGTATGTGCCCTGTCCCCCGTCCCCCATGTGCCCCATGTGCCTCTCTGTGACCTCCAGTGTCCCATGACCCCCGTGTCCCTGTGTGCCCCAAGTCTCCTCACAGGGGCTCCTGCTTAGGGTCCTTGTCGTGGCAGGGTCTGAGCTCTGGGCTGTGACGGGGTCTGGGCCCTGGGCTGTGACGGGTTCTGGGCTCTGGGCTGTGACAGGGTCTGGGCCCTGGGCCAGGGCATCTTCCCATCACTGGGTTTTTCTTGGTCTCTGCAGGAAGCTGCGTTCCCGAACACTAGGGTGAGTGGGTCTTGCTCCTAGGGTTCGAGGGTCCGTCTGCTCTGGCCCCTGCCATCCCACACAGGCAGGGAGACCCCCGGGCCCAGGCAGGAGGTCGGCACCTTGGAGTCTGCCCACCCGCAATTCCTGGGACTTTTGGGAAGTCCTTTCTTTCACCTGCCCCTGGGCCTGCCAGCCCGAGTGAGGGTCCTCCTCATCGGTCCACAGCGAGGCCACCCTTGGGCTCCTCAGGTGTCAGCTTGGCCCATTGCCCCCTGCACCTGTCCCCACTTGGTCCACTCCTCCTCCCCCACCCACTCAGTATGCTCAGAGGCCTGCCCGGGCGTTGGAGGAGCTGAGGTCGCTCTGAAGCCCTGAGGCTGCCCAGCAATGGCCGATGTGGGGGCTGTGGAGCCTGGGGAGGGAGCTTTGGGCGTGGCCTCTGCCCCACCCGGCAGCCTTCCTGGCCTCTACCCTGCAGCCTCCCTGGCCTCTACCCTGCAGCCTCCCTGACCTATGCTCCTCTTCCCAGCACAGCGGCCCCCGGGTCTGCACCTCCAGAGCCCACCCTGCCACCAGACATGGAGCCCCGGCCGCCTGGACCTACCCTCCAGCCATGAGCCTTCCCTGACCCACCCACCTGACACCAAATAAAGAACTTCTCCCCGAGCTCTGGGTGCCTATCTGTGGGGAGGGAGGGGCTTGCGCTGGCTCCCTGGGAGGCCTGCTGGGAGGGGGAGCCACCCGGGAAGCTGGGGAGACGTTGGCAACCACAAGAGGCATGACGTCCAACAGGCCTGTGGGACCGCGCGGTGTCCTGGAGGGGCCTCCTGCAGAGCCGCCCTCAGGTCTCAGGTTCAGCTTGGGACGGGCAGGGCACTGGGCAGGAGTGTTTGGGAAGCCAGTGAGGAGGGCGGGAGTGGGGACACAGCATCAGGGCTGCAGCCACGGGGCCACCGCATGGCTCTCGCCCCAGGATGATCTCAGTGGGATCCTCCAAGCCGCCCCCTTTAGCAGCCTGGGCTCAGTGGCAGCGCTGGAGAGAGAGGCACTGGTGCCTCCATCATCACCCCCAGAGTAAGCAGAGCCGGCCCAGGCCTCCAAGATCTTCGACCCACCCTGGCCTCCTTGTGTTTAGTACAGAGCGAGGGTCTGCATGGACACTGGGGCTGTGGGGATTCGGGGAGGCTGGTCACAGTGAGGGAGGAGAGGCCAACGCACCGGGGTGATAAACACGCCCCAGGAGCCACAAACCCAAGCGGAACGGGCCTCCTGGGGGATGAGCCTGCAAAGTGACAGCCTCTTCCAGGGCCACTGGCTGTGTACCAAGTGACCACTGCCCGCTCCCGCTGGGACCAGCAACCTCACCTCCCCACCTCCTGCCCAGATGTGGTTCAGGCAGAGGCTGCAGGGTGGCCCTGAAATGGACCAGGACAGCAGGGCCCAGGCGAGCCGAGGTGGAGCCAGCCTGGGTGCCCACAGGCTACATGTGGGGGACACAGCAAACCCCATCTTACAAAGACAAGGCTCACACTTTGCTGTCACTGGGTCTTCAAGGTGACAAATGTCTGTGATGCTGTCTAAAAAACAATAAATAATTTCTAGGCAAGAATTTCTAGAAAACAGAAGGAAGTCTTAGAGCAGAAACATTCTTGGGCTGGGCAAGGCTCCAGCTGTGGCCGTCGGTGCCAGGCATGGCTGGTGTTCCTCTCCTCCTCCTCGCCGCTGGCCAGGGCCTATGCTGGTTGCTTCTCCAGTGGGATAGCACCGACCTTCACCCCTGGGGTTCTGAGCCCCCAGGTTCTGCGCCTTGCAGGTCTGTGGTGCTGCTGTGCCAATTCACAGGCCTAGAGGCACCAGAGGGTGCCCAGAGAACCCTTAGTTCTGGACATCCACTCCCTGCCCCACTCATGGGCCAGTGCACCTGTTGCTTGGTGACAGGAGGACTCACTCATCCGCCAGTTGGTTGGCACGGCTATCATAGTATAGTACAAAAGAGACACGGGCAGAAGTTTAAAAAGTTCTGATTTTGCCAACAAAAGTAAAGGCATCATCTGGCTCGCTCCTGGCCCTGAGGAATGCTGAGCACCTGCCTAGAGGATGTCAGCAGGTGGGGCTGGAGCTGCCCATCTCACCTGGCATTGCCAAAGGCTGGGTGGGCAGACACCCCCAGCCGTCTGTAGATACACCCCCAGCCGTCTGAAGATACACCCCCAGCCGTCTGTAGATACACCCCCAGCCGTCTGAAGACACACCCCCAGCCGTCTGTAGACACACCCCCAGCCGTCTGAAGATCAGGCCCCAGCAGGAAAGTCCCACAAGGCCCAGGTGAGAACGGGGCAGAGGACATGGGGTCCCGGCCATCTGTTGGACACCGTGGTGCTTGCAGGTCTGGGAACAGGTCCCTGTTCCTGGTGTTTGTCTACGACACAGCACGCACTGGAGTCCAGCGTGCCGGGATTTAGCTCCGCGTTTCCAAGGACCCACTTTACTGGCTGACGCTTAGAGCTGTCTCTAGCCATTCAAACTCCTTCTTCCCTTCCTGCCTCACTGGCTTCCTCTCCGACCTCTCCAGTCTGTGGCTGTGCCACCGTGAGCTGAACAGGGTGCTTTCCTGTTTCATTCGCTTCACACAGGGGATACGGTGAGAGGCTAGGGGGCTGCAGATCACAAAGGGATGCTCCGGTGTGGCACACGTGGGTTTCATCTTCGGAGCTGCAGTTACTTCACACTAAAGTGAGAGGCTGGCTCCACCGCTCAGCCAGAGCGGCTGTGGCTTTCACCTGCGTGCACCGGCACGTTGGCACCACCCTGAGTGTCCCCGAAACGTGTGTCCATGTTGCATGCAGCGCCCAGCACTGCCCTAGATGCCCGACAACACGTGTGCAAGCTGTGCTCCAACTTCCGTGGTTTCCCACACACCCCTGTGATCAATGTGAGATCCGCGACCACGTATGCAGCCCAGGGGCGTCGGCTCCTCTGCGTGTCCCGTTTAACGAACATGCCTGGTGCATCCCCGGCTCCTCCGAGGATCCGTGGCAACCAGTGAGCTCTCGGTATTTGCTGAGAGAAATCACAAGTTCGCGAACCGATAAACATCTCTTTAGAGCCACAGTCTCAGACGCTATTGGCCACGTGACTCTCTTGGGGTGACTAAAGCGGCCAAGAAGCCCAGGCTGCGTCTTGCAAGAAACATTTCACTGGGAGGACTCCTTGAGGCTGAGAAGTGGGCAGGGTGCTCCTGCAGGAAGAACAGATGGCATCGAACGGCCTGGAGGGAGACAGCAAGGTACCCGCGGTTTAAACAGAAGCCACCCTGTAAAATTCTTACATTAAGGATTTTTTGTTTTTGTTCTTGTTTTTTTTCTTTGAGACAAAGTCTCACTCTGTCACCAGGCTAGAGTGCAGAGGTGCGATCTCGGCTCACTGCAACCTCTGCCTCTGGATTCAAGTGATTCTCCTGCCTCAGCCCCCCAAATAGCTGGGACTACAAGCACCCACCACCATGCCTGGCTGATTTTCGTATTTTTAGTAGAGATGGGGTTTCAGCATGTTGGCCTGGCTGGTCTCAAACTCCTGACCTCAGGTGATCTCCCGCCTCAGCCTCCCAAAGTGCTGGGATTACAGGCACGAGCCACCGCGCCCGGCCTACATTAAGAATTTAGGTGACCGTACGGCAGCGTTGATTTCTCCTTTGG
Organism: Sapajus apella; assembly: GCF_009761245.1. Classification (NCBI taxonomy): domain Eukaryota; kingdom Metazoa; phylum Chordata; class Mammalia; order Primates; family Cebidae; genus Sapajus; species Sapajus apella. The sequence continues at coordinate 2,483,233 of NW_022437066.1, read as the reverse complement.
CACAGTTCTATGAATTTGAAGGCATGCATAAATTTGTGTTAACACCGCTATAGTCCAGATGCAGAACAGCTTCACCCCCAGATACCTCCCCGTGCTCTCCCTTTATAGACACCTCACCCACCTCCCGGCAGCTGCAGAGGTGTCTGTCACTCCAGCTGTCTTCCCAGGAATGTCAGGTCAGCAGAGCTGCACTGCGTGTGGCCTCAGGGACCGGCTGCTTCTGCGCAGCGTACGGCCCCCCAGATGCTGTGTCTGTAATCTCCAGTGGGGAAGCCACACCTACCTGATGTCCGCTGACTGTGGCGCTGAAGGCCCCTCCCTGCACCAGATGGTCCAGGTCTAAGGCTGCTCAGGCTGGTGCTGGTGAGTTGCCAGGCTCTTGAGGAGGCGATGTCAGCGCCGCGTCTCCCTCCTGAGCCTGGCTGATAGGATGCGGTGGTGACACCCATGCCAACTGCCCCTCTGTCTCCTTGTAGGACCATCATGTCCTGTTCGTCACCTCTGTGACTCCCTGGTCCTGGGGCCGGCTCCCCTCCTCAACACGTCTCCTTGTCTTTGTACATAGCAGGTGCAGCAGCCCGCCTGGAGGCAGAGTGGGCCAAGGGGATTTGGGGCCCTGGACCACAGGCCCAGCCTGGACCGCTCCCTCCCGGGAGCTCTTGGGTTGCGTCCCCCATGTCCTGCTGAGACAGTTCTGGCCTCTCTGCTTCACTCACGCAGGGCTTCACGGTCTTCTAAGCCTCTGGGAGCCAGGCAGTCCAGCACAGCAGGCTCCACGGTACCTGGCAGTGGGCAATGTCCAGGGCATGGGGGAGGGATCCCCTGTCGGCAGACGCCCCCCACACAAGCCTTTACCTCCAGGGCCCAGCACCCCAGGAACCTCTGTGTGCTCCTGGGTCCCACAGTGCATGTCAGCCCCATCCTGCAGCTGCTTCAGGGAAGCCCCCTGCCCGGAACAGCATACCCCCAGATGGGGCATCACAGGCTGGCTGCAGTCGGCCATTGGCACCGAGGCCTCGAGCCGGGCAGGCATCTTCACAGCAAGCTTTGCCCTCTGTGTGGTCTTTAAGAGTTGGGGGGGTGTTCTACTTTAACAGGTGTGAGGACCCTTCCCCAGGAGTTCAGGGGGTTGTGGCTCTAAGGTTCTCAAAAGCGTCTCCCTGGACACCCCAGTCCCAAGCCTCAGGGTCTCACTCCTCCCGGCCCGGGGTTCTCACTGGCATAGGAGATTTGCTGAGGCGGCACATTCAGCCTTCTCCGAAGTTCTCCCCCTTCCTCAATGGGTTCTTGGTTTTTTACTCTGCCTACTTTCTGGCCAAAGGACATGAGTGACTCAGGAGACTCAGTCCATGTAGACTACTATCACAAAATGCCATCAACCGGGTGGCTTAGAATCCAGGGAAATTCGCGGGAAATGTATTTCTCTTCAATGCTGATGATGCCAACCCATCTGCTCTCCTTGACTGGTCGCCCTTCTGGTGCTCCAGCTGAGAATTCTTTGCCTCACCCCAGGTCATGATGATCTCTCTTTGTTTTCTTCTGAATGTGTCGTGGACTGACGTTACGTGGACACCTGTGACCGCGTGGGAGCTGGTTTTGTGTGAGGCGGGCATGTCACTCGTGTCAAGGACCGTCTGTCTGCCTGTGCACCTGCAGCTGTTCCAACCCCAGTGGGTGAAAAAATTGTCCTTTCTCCATAGAATCAAGCCGGGTTCCATTAATAAATGACCCTTGTCTGTGCAGCTCTGTTTCTGAATGCTCTATCCCGTTCCATCATGCGTGGAACGGATGCTTCCAACACACATGCTCACACCCCTATAGACACACACATGGAGGAAATGATTTCTTAGCCACCCATGTGGCTGCTGCCCGCATCCCCAACCTGGCCTGCCAGCCTCCATCCACACGTTTCCTCCCACAGAGCCTGCTGGGCTGTGGACAGACACTGCCTCTAGAGCCCCACAGGTGTCCCTGAGTGTCCAGGCTCCTGCTGAGAAGGGGGCAGCTGTGGAGTCTGCTTCAGGGGCTGGATAGTCAAGGGGCCTGGCAGAACACCCTGTCCTCTCAGATCCGGTAGTGGGCAGGAATCCTGCCTGTCACCGGGAGGAGGTCACCATGGACAGGGAACACTGGAGCCTTTCTCTGTGGCCCTTAGGGGCTGGGACCTGCCCACTTGTCTCTGGCCCAAAAGGGCACTGGCCCTGCCTCTCCCCACCCCCAGAGTGGCAGGACACCACCAGCTGCCCTCCCTGCAGGTAATTACAGGGTCAAGCTGACACCTATGGTGCCGCCCCCCGGGGTAACTGGGAGTGGGCGGGGGAGGCAGCACCAGGGCCTGGGAGGCACAAGGGTGCCATTGTGAGCCCGCGTCACCTGCAGCCCTGGCCTTCTGCTGGGGCCAGCCCTGGGTGGCAGGGCAGATGCTTCAAGCTCAGGAGCTTCCCCAGTCCCAGGAAAGAACCCGAGAACCCCTGGCTCAGAGAGCAGCGGGGGCTCAGGTCAACAGGGCGCCCTTTTGAGCCCAACCACAGCGTCCAGCCTCTGGCGTCTGTGCCTCTCACCTTGCCTGCGTGTGACATGGTGACAACGGGAAGATGCTGGAAGGCCTGAGGTCAGGCAGACAGGGAGGCTGGAGTCACCGGAGCAATGACCAAGCCCCTCTCAGAGGCCAGCTCCTCCTGCCTCCACTCTGCCTGCATCCAGCTCGGAGTGCCTCCCACCTTCTCCGCCCCCAGATGCCTCTGATTGTCCTCAGGGAGCTGGTCCAGGGACCTGACCTGCCCTCAGCAGCAGCAGTGACGACCCTTAGGCTCCCCCTGAAGGCCCAATGTCCCTGTTCCCTGCTGGAAAATTCTCCATCAGCAAATAGTTCTTCCACCTCTGAAATCCTACCAGATGAATTTTGTTCTTAGTAATTTATTGAAGGAAAATTCACGTAAAATCAACATTTTAAAGTGAGCAGTTCAGGGGCAGTTAGGGCAGCCACGGTGCCATGCAGCCACCTCCTCCACCTAGCCCAGGACACTCAGCTCTCCAGAGCAAGTCCCTGACCCTGTCGACCACGGGTCCGCACCTGCCCAGGGAGCTGAGCTCTCGGGTTTCGGGAGGAGGATTTTGCATGATGTTTGCAATCGCTGTGCACTTCATGTACCCATTCATTGCTTGTGATCATGTTGGGAGCCTTGGTGTGAAACCGTGGGGTCCACACGCCCCCAGAAGTCACGGCAGCAGAGTGGTAGGAGAGGGAAAAAGGGGCTTCGTGAGATTGAAACAACACTTTTATTTTGTTTTAGCAAAGATGCTTCAGAGTCCCAGGCCAGGGCCTCGGTGCCCCCGGACAGGACTGACTGAGGCAGGGGCTGGGCTGACAGTACAAGCTGGGGGCACTTCCCAAGCTCAGCTGGGGCAGGACGGCGCTGGGAGAAGAATGGGCGGGTGGGTGGGGCGCTCACGGGTTGAGAAGCGCCAGCTCACCCCTTGGAGCCTTGGTGCACTTCTGTCATCAAAATGAACTCCAAGGCTGCTGTGTCCTCCAGGAAGCTACCTGGGTGCCACTATTTAAATGGCCCTTCGAGGAGCCGTCTTCACCGGGAAACTACCAAACGGGTAAGTGACCTCCAGGAACCTGCCATGTGACCTCACAAACTGCGAATGTGGCTGAGTTTTCCATGTGACAGACTGCAATCCTGCTCTCAGCTGTAAACCTCAATTTCCACCCTGGTATTGAAGGGACCGTTTTTGACTTCTACTGTAAGTCCCACCAGTCATCCTGGCTGGTCCCAGACACAGCCTCAGAGCCTCGAGTTCTTCAGATGCTCTGAGTCCAAGATCCAGCTCTCCTGGGGCCTGCAGATGAAGCCCTGGGGGCCACAGATGGCCACTGACTGTGGAGAAGGGTGCTCTTCCCCGGGAGCAGAGGAGTCAGCAGCACCCAGGCACAGGCGGGGGCAAGGAAGGGCAGGCTCAGCTGGAGCCCGAGGGGGCTGGGTTGAGCCCATGGGCCCTGTCTTGTGCCGATAGGAGCTATGCCAGAGTGTGAACAAGTCCCTTAGTGCCAGAGGCTGGGCGGCACCTTTGTGCCCAGCCTTTTCCAGCTGTCGGTGCGTGGCCTGGGGTGGGGAACACCCATGTCCCTTATGAAGCCCTGGGGGCCACAGATGGCCACTGACTGTGAAGAAGAGTGTGCTTCCCCAAGAGCAGAGGAGCCCCAGCGCCGGGGCACAGGTGGGGGAGGAGGAAGGGCAGGTGCACGGGGGTGAGGAACCCTGGCTGTGGCTCCTGGGGACACAGGATGGGCAGGGGAAGACAGGGGCGTGGGCAAGGGTGGCAGGGGCTGGGCCAGGAGAGATGTGGTTTTATGGAGTGAACAGGAGATGGGCTTGAGTGACCTTTTTGGACAGAAAGCCAAGTTGGGGCTGCACAGCCCGGTAGCTCCCCAAGCCCCTGTTGTCCAGCCCGTGTTGCTGCCAGGGCGTCACTGCTGTGGGAGCAGGGCAGTCTCAAGTCCCTGGAGGGTCCTCTCTCATGGTCCGGAGGGGCAGGCGGGAAAGAGGGAGCCGGCTGGTTGCTCTGTGAGCTGTTCTCATGGCATGCACCTGTAGTGTCCTGTGGACCTTGTTGGGGAAGGTGGGTGCAAATAACGTTTGGGCGTTTGGTTCCAGCAGTAATGACGGGATCCCCTCCTCTTTGGCAGCCCGTGGGCCATTGTGAAGCCAGGTGCCTGCTGCTGGGGGCGGGCCCTGGGCCAACACCCAGGCAGGTGAGGCAGGGCAGCAGGCAGCCCTCTGGGGACACAGGTTCACTCCCAACCCAGGGATGGAACTGTCTGCTCTGCCAGGAGCCGGCCTCCTCTGCTTCCTCATCTCCAGGCTGCAGGGAGCAAGTGTGTTTGAGACACTCTAGGAGCTGGTCAGAAGACACCCAGCCTGGGGGAGGCGGGGCCTGAGCCCAGTACTGAAGGGGACCTGTCGGGGCAGCGGGTCTGGTCCTTCCCGCCCACAGTGCAGTGACTGACACAGAGGGAACAGGCCCCCCATCGTGGGCGGGGTCCTCTCCATCTCGACGGCAGGCAGCGTCTGAGGCCCTCTCGCCTCTGGTTCTCTGCGGCTAAGCGCCGTCAGCCTCAGCAGGGGCCGCTATAGGCTCTGCTTGGTGCTCCGTGAGTTTCTTGGGTCTGTGTGCTTATAGTTTTCATCACATGTGGATGCTTTGGGCAATGATTTCCTTACTACATGTCTGCCCTCACGGTTTCTCTTCCCTGCTGGGGCTCTGTGTAGGTCAGACCCCATGAGGGTACCCCGTGTGTCCCAGGCCCTGTCCCTTTCAGCCCTTTCCTCGATGCTCCCTTGTGGGTGGCTCTGCTGCTGGGCCCCGCACCCGCCCTGCTTCCCTCGGTCCATCTGCCGTGAGCCCACCGGTGCCCTCATCACGTCAAATTCCATGCTTCCCGTCTCCAGGATTCCCATCTGGCTCTTTATTCCCCTTTCAAACTTCACTGAAGCGAAATTCACAGAATGTCACATAACCATTTTGAAGGGCACAATTCTGTAGCAATGAGTCCACACAGCCTGGTGCATATCCATGACCTCTGCGTAGTTCCAAAACCTTCCCGTCACTCCCAAAGGAAGCCCCGTCCCCAGCAGCATTCACCTCCCACATTCTGTCTCTAAGGATTTACCTGTTCTGGGCATTTCCTATCAATGGAATCACATGCCATGTGACTTTATGTGACTGGCTCCTTTCGCTTCACTGTTTTCAAGGCTCTTCCATGCTGTAACCTGTATCAACGCCCTGTTCCTTTTTATAGCTGAATAATATTCTACCGAATGAATATACCCCATGTTTTGTTTTGTTTTTTTGAGATGAAGTCTTGTTCTCTCCCCCAGGCTGGAGTGCAGTGGCACAATCTCAGCTCACTGCAACCTCTGCCTCCCAGACTCAAGCAATTCTCCTGCCTCAGCCTCCCTAGTAGCTGGGATTACTGGTGCATGCTACCGTGCAAGGCTAATTTTGTATTTTTAGTAGAGATGGGGTTTCACCATGTTGGCCAGGCTGGTCTCGAGCCCCTAACCTCCAGTGATCCACCTGCCTCAGCCTCACAAAGTGCTGGGATTACAGGCCTGAGCCCCCATGCCCAGCGGACCCCATGCCTTTAATCCACTCATTGTTTGATGGACTCTGGAGTTGTTTACATCTTCAGTTCTTCTGAACAGTCCAGCCACAAATATGCACATGCAAATATTTGTCTGAATTCCTGTCCTCAATTCAAGCAAAGTTTCTGGGTCATAGGATAATGATGTGTTTAACTTTCTGAGAAACTGCCCACTGTTTTCCACAGGGGAAGCCTCGTTTTACTTCCTGGGTCTTTTCCACGCCTGGCACCTTGCTTCTCATCCTGCTCGTGCTTTCTGGGCCCTCTTGAGCGAGCAGAGATATTTATACCGGGTCTTTAACATCCTGATCTGCCGAGTCCATCATTGCCGTCATTTCTGGGTCTGTTTCTATCACTTGATTTTTCTCCTGGTTACGGCTCATATTTTCTTGCTCCACTGCCTGCCTGGTAATGGTTAACTGGGTGTCATATTTACTTTGTGGATTTCACTTTGTTGCTTTGTTGAGGTGGCAGCTGACCTCCAGGATGACTTCCCTTGTGTGACGCCTCCACTGAGTATGGGCTGGACCAAGTGACCCACTTCTAATAGAAATGACAAGGAGGAAGGGATGGTGCATGAATCAGACGCAGAGTGTGACGTCAGCCCCACTGGTCCTCATCCCACTTGCTGTGGGAAACTGAGTCACCAGCAGCCCCAGGGAGAGGCTCACGTGGCAGGAATCTGAAGCTCCCAGCAGCCGTCTGGTCCACCAGTTTCAAGACATTCTCCAGAGCCCAAAGTCCCGGCCCAGAGCATGACCACAGCCTCATTGCAGACCCTAGGCCAGAGCCACCCCGCTGGGCCCCTCTCCCTTTCCTGAGCCCCAGAAATTGTGGTTTTTAGCAGCCGTGTTTGGAGCCAATTTCTTACGCAGCAAGAAATAACACACTCCGTTTAGTTTTTCTTTGAATCGTGTTAGACTGCGTGGCTGCAGTTAAGTTGTGGTTAACATGATGGATCTTCCCAATACGTGCTTTTAATTGTATGTGGATGGGTTGAGAGCCCCTATGTTTAGTGAGCACATCTGCACAATTCAGGTTTCACTGCAGCTCTGCGCAGCTTCTTACAAGCAGAGGCACTCACAGAGGACGGGCGTTCCTCCCCTGCTTTCTGAGGTCACCCAGCTCCGACGTGGAGTCCTTTCCCAACCGCTTGCTTTCACTGTGCCCTGTGAGGCACCTTGAATTCTTTCCTGTGTGAGATCCAAGAACCCGTGCTTGGGGTCTGGACCGGGACCCTCTTTTCCGACATTTCCCCGTGCACCGCTCTTGCCGCTTTGTTAAAGGTCAGTTGCCGTATTTGTGTGAGTCCGTGTTCAGGCCCTCTGTTCTTTCCCATGGATCTATGCACCCATTTCTCTGCCAACACCACATTCGCTTGGTTACTATTGATAACAGTGCTTGTAAAGTTGGGTAGACTAACTCTTTACACTTTATTCTTCTTCAAAATGGCGTTAGCTACTGTAGCTCCTTAACAAATCTGTCTGCATACTACATACGGCGAAGTGCCGTGGCTCACGCCTGTAATCCCAGCACTTTGGGAGGCCAAGGCGGGCAGATCACTTGAAGGCAGCAGTTCGAGACCAGCCTGGCCAACATAGTGAAACCCCCTCTCTACTAAAAATACACAAATTAGCCAGTTGTGGTGGAGGGCACCTATAATCCCCGGCTACTCTAGAGGCTGAAGCAGGAGAATCATTTGAACCCGGGAGGCAGAAGTTGCAGTGAGCCGAGATTGTGCCACCACACTCCAGCCTGGGTGACAGAGCAAGCCTCTGCCTCAAAAAACAAACAAACAAACAAAAAATACACACACACACACACACACACACACACACACACACACGTCTATATCTGTCTACCAAGTAGCTTGCTGAGAATTGGATGGGAACTACATTAACTCTCTGGATTGAGTGGGGAGAGCGAACGTCTTCACTGTGTTGAACCTTCCAGCCCACGAGCACACTGTGATTCTCCGTGTCCTTAGGGCTTTGATTTCTCTCATTGCCATTTGTAGGGTTCAGAGTGTCAGTCCTGTCCGTGTTTGGTGAGACTTTTGCCTGCATGCTGTGTGTGTGGGATTACAAACACCGCATTTCCAGTTTCGGCCTCTGTGGACCCCTTGCATCGTGGTAGATTTCTGTGTGATTGACCTTGCCGACCTCACTCGGCTCGAGGAGGGTTTTTGTACATTTCCTGCCATTTTGTACCTGGGTAATGGTGTTCTATGCGAACAGGGCCCGGTGTCCTTCCCCTTCCCATCTGTGTGCCTTTCCGTACCGTTCTTGCCTCGTTGCCCTGGCCAGAATGACCTGCCCCGACGGGAGGGAGAACAGGAGCGGACACCCATGTCTTGCCTCAGCACTCACTTGCTCTCCAGAGACTGGGACACAGGCTCATGTGTGAGTGACAAAGTGACGCTTCCCTGTGGGAAAAAGGGCTTACAATGTAGACCGTGGAACAAAGTCTGGAAGTTCACTGACGCCTGACAGCGTCCTCCACTTCCAGCCCGTCTTGCCTGTGAGTCAGAGAGGAACCGCACTAGCAGGCAGTGAGCCCCCGTCCAGAGGCTGGCGTGTGAGGGGCACAGCTGTGCACACCTGGGCGTGGCTGAGCGGAAGGTGCAGGTCAGGATTCGGACCATGCAGACAGCCACCCACTGGCATGACATCTGTGGCATCACAAGGCTGCCATGGGGCTCTAGGGCCCTCTGCCTGCCCCACAGGCCATACCCCTGCCCCGGGCACAGATGTCCTCACTGCTGGCCTCTGACCCAACATTGTCCAGGAGCCCCGACCCAGGAGGTGCTCCCACCACTGCCTGCCAACCTGGACCTGATCCAGGCCCCTCCCACCTGAGGCCCTGCCAGGAACTGCCAGGCTGGACACAGAGGAGGTTCCTTCGTGGGCACAGGGAAGAGCCTCCCATTGTCCCAGTGCAGGAAGCTGCCCGAGGGGTGAGGATGAGTCATGGGTTTGAGGAATGGCATGGTGAGGCTGTGGGCGGGGCTCCTGTCTGCCCTCCTCCTACATAAGGCCCCCGAGCCCACACTGCCTCGGCCTCCCTCTCACTCCAGAGCTCAGAGCCACCCACAGCCGCAGCCATGCAGTGCCTCCTGCTCACCCTGGGCATGGCCCTGGTCTGTAGCGTCCAGGCCAGTGGCATCCCCCAGACCGAGCAGGACCTGGAGGTCCCAAAGGTTTGAGGCGGGGGAAGGGGGCACGTTACTGTGGGAGGCCTGGGGCGGGTGGGAGCTGCCGGCAGGCGGGAAGCCCAGGATCTCAGAAACCTACAGGAAGCGCAGAATGGACGCCATGATGTCAGGAACCCCTCAGCCCTGCTCTCCATCGTTAGGGTGGCCTCTCTGGTTTCCCAGCATCCCAGGTGACTCCCTCAATATTCGGACTTTGGAACACTCCTGAGTTAGCACACGCTGGTGGTTTTAAGTACAGGAAATTCTGTAGCCCAGCGTCTGATAGACAGCAGACGGCCATCCAGTGCTCACTGCACCCATCCCTGTTAGACTCATCCCTGCATGCATGGGGTGCAATGAGAGCCACAGTGGGGTGGGGACCCCTGTGCAGCTGAAGGCCCCCTCAGTTGGCAGGGACCTGGCACTCCATGGCCATGGCGGCCAGCGACTCCACCCTCCTGGAGGCCAGGGATGCCCCTCTGAGGATCTACATCACCTCCCTGATGCCCACCGCCGAGGGCAACCTGGAGATCATTCTGCACAGATGGTGGGTTCCTCATCATTGGGAATGGGGCTGGCGGGGGACTCAGTATTCCCCCGTAGGGGTCCAGGACTGGGTGGGGTGGGCAGAGCTGGGCTCAGCACCAGGCGTTTTCTGATAGCCAGGAGCTTCACTGTGGCCCCTCCATGAGGGTGGTGTGGTAAACTGGGGTGGCAGACGGTCCCTGTCCCCTCAGAGCCCCTGCCCCAGGCTCTGAGTCAACAGCCGACCCCACAGAGCAGCCTCAGGTCAGACTGAGGAGAAGGTCTGGGCGGCTGCAGGCTGCGGTGCTCCTGGGACCCAGGGAAGTTCCTACAGTGACCTGATTTGAGGGGTGACACTGAGGGCAACTCCAATTCAAGCGGTCACCACATTTTACCGCCACCGCCTTTCAGGGAGAACAACAGCTGTGTTGAGAAGAAGGTCCTTGCAGAGAAGACTGAAAATCCAAAGAATTTCAGGATCAACTGTGAGCATCCCCGGTCCCCAGGGGCTGGCTCAGTGCTGGCATCTGGCCGTGGTCTCCCAGAGGTGGCTCTGCTGGAGGATGGGGGATGGGGCCTGTCTCGTCTCAACTCTCTCTGCT
>NW_022437066.1:2469317-2472752 GCF_009761245.1 Sapajus apella | reverse complement strand
AGCTCCCAGGCCTCTTTGTAGGAAAAGAGAGGGACCTACCGTATGTCCTTGCTCCACTGAATTCTTCATAACAATTTGCAACATTTTGTTCTATTTTGTTAATTATTATTTTTTAAAGACAGAGGTGGTCACGGTCTGGGGTCTCTTATCCCCTCCCGGGCAATGGGCCTCAAAGATTTAAAGGAAGGACACAGAGGGAATGTCTTACGCACAGTTTTTCAGCAAACAGTTTGCTTCTCATGCTCGGGACTTGCCTGAGGCCTTTCTGACCCTGTTTGCCCTCCCCAGAATCGAGGCACTCGCCAAGGTCCATTTCTTCCCCCTCTTCCCGCCCCCCTGCCCTGTTCCTGTGCGGTCTCCCAGCTTCCTCACCCATCTTGACTTCTCAGTTGGAATCTGTCAGGTCACATGCCCCTGCCTGCCACGTCTGCCTCCGCACTGCACGCCTGGCCTCTCCCTTCAGCCGGGGCTCCATGTCCCTCCACGTCGCCTCCTTTTCTCTCTGGCTTCCCTGGCCACGGCCCACAGCAGGGGCCACAGTTCACAGCAGGGCCCATGGCCCACGGTGGTGGTAGACGAGGAAGCCACTTAGTTTGGTGGGACGTCCTCACGTCTGCACAAGGCTCTGCTGGGACGGAGGCTTCATCTTCCTTTTGGTTCTTCTCTTCTTTCCCAGATATGGCGGTGAACGAGGTTACACTGCTGGAGACTGACTATGACAAATTCCTGTTTCTCTGCATGAAGAGCACCGTCACCCCCAAGCAGAGCACCATGTGCCAGTACCTGGGTGGGTCTCAGAGGGCATGAGCTCAGCGTGGGTGAGAGGTCCCAGCTACGTCCATGGGAACCCTGGGGAGATGACAGCTGGCTTCCTGTCCACCTCGGTGCCTGGGGGCTGAGTTTTTCTGTCTTGGTTTTTCGTTTGCTTATTTGTTTTGCTTTTCTGAGACAGGGTCTCTTTCTGTCGCCCAGGCTGGAGTGCGGTGGCACCTGGCCAGGCTGAGTTTTTCTGCAGTGATTGATCCAGTCCTCTGACACTGCATCAGAAACTGGGCAGCAGGGAGCTGATATGGGGCCAGTGGGATGGTCGCCAGTCAAGGGGCTGGGCTTGGTGGAAAGATTAATACTCACTGGACATCCAGTCAAAACACCCTTTAACCTACGAAGTTCTTGTCCAAACTAAGGCTGGGAATGCTGAATTAGACACATGGGCGCATCCCTTCCCTGTGTTTCTGAGCGCAGCGTTGCCTCTGGGGACACACAGGTGTCTTCTTGATCAGCCTCAGCCATGCTTGGTGAGAGCTGGACACTGGGGAGGCGGGCACTGTGCTCCCGTGACCCTGTAGACACCATCCTGAGCTGTGTGGACCCCAGCGCTGCCCAGAGTGGAGCAGAGGGGGCCCGGCTGAGGAGTGGGAGCTGGGGACGGGGAACCTGGAGGCCAGGTGGACAGAGCCCCGGAGACCACCCTGGGGGCCTGCTCCAGACCAAACTCTGCCTGACCTGGGAGCACTGGGGCCTCCTTCCGTGGCCTCCCTCCTGGCACGGCCTCTGGAGCTCCCCAGCTCTCATTCAAGCCCCAGGGGCCCAAGACTGAGCCAGTCTCCCCCACAGCCAGATCCCCGGAAGCAGATGATGAGGTCCTGAAGGAATTCTTCCGCACTTTCAAGACCCTGCCCGTGCAGTTATGGTTCCTCCTGGAATGGTACCAGGTGGAAGGTGAGCTCTGCCCAGGACAGGCCCAGCCTCAGCGAGAGGAGAAGCTCCCTTTTTCTCAGCCCAAGCCCCCCACTGGCTCTGGAGGACTCAGGTCACTCCTTGGCCCCTCCGCAGTTCTCCCCCTGCCTCCTGGGGTGCAGAGCCACCCTGGGGTGGGGTCCCACCCCCTCCCATCATCCTCCCATCCCCGCTCTGGCCCTGGGGCGGCTGTGTCCCCAGCTGTCTCTTCTCTCCCTGACACCCCCACTGCCCCCTTTCCTCCCACAGAGCCGTGCCCTATCTAGGAGAGCTCCTGCCTGGTCCTGCCTGCTGGGTAACGTATCCGCCTCGCCCACAGCCTGGGGCTGCCTCTCTGGGCCCCTGGGAATGACCCCACTGTGTCCAGTTCAGGGCTGAGCCTGCAGGAATGAGCTGGGGTCTGGCCTTGTGATTCCAGAAAGCCAGGCTGCTGACATCCCCGTCCATGCGCCCAGCCTGTGTCCTGCAGTTGCTGTATTAGTCACCAGCTCCTGCCCTGCAGTCAAACCTCATGCTTCTCTGGGGGTTGGGGGTGTTGGTTGGAAGTGGTGGGGCTGGAGGAGGAGGAGGGAGGATGGCTCCATGGGAGGGCGTGAGAAGCTGGGACGTGAGGTCTCAGTGTCACTTTTTTTTTTTTTTTTTGAGATGGAGTCTCACTCTGTCGCCAGGCTGGAGTGGAATGGCGTGATCTTGGCTCACTGCAACCTCTGCCTCCTGGGTTCAAGGCTCCTGCCCTAGCCTCTCAAGTAGCTGGGACTATGGGCACCTGCCACCATGACTGTCTAATTTTTGTATTTTTAGTAGATACAGGGTTTCACCATGTTGGCCAGGATGGTCTTGATCTCTTAACCTCATGATTCACCTGCCTCAGCCTCCCAAAGTGCTGGGATTTCAGGGCCACATTTTTAAGGGGGTGTCCTAGAGCCCACCCACGTCCTTCCAGGACCCCCCGCAGCACCCTGCTCCTCCTTCCTCTACTTAAGTGACCTGTGAGACTCAACAGCTCACCTCCGCCTCCAGGAAGACCAGACCCCCGCCCAGCCACACCTCCAGCATCGTACGACCTCCCCCTGCCCTTTCAAAGAATGTCCACGGCGCAGAAGACGACGGCGTGGCCACCGTGTTCCGGTCCCTTCCTGCTGCACACCTGCACCTCGGGCGTGGGGAGGCTGCTCCCTGGGGACCGTGTCTGGCAGAAATGATTAATAAACCCATACAACACGCTCCGCCGGGACCACAGTCACTGCCGGGGGTGGGATTCGAGGACCGGGGCTGTGGGGCGGGCCCAGCCCACCGTCCGGCAGAGCCAGAGCTGCCACGAACCCAGGGGCAGCGTCTGCCGGAGAAAATGCCTCAAGTTTCTTATCTACAGGATGAAAGATTTGTGAAATGTCTAGAAAAATCAAACCAAACCACTCTATCAGAATTGATGGGCCCAGAGGAAACTCACAGTCTTAATACTGAAATAGGTTCACAGGAAAGAGTTAAAATCAACGAATCTGTTTCCAGCTCTTGTTAGAAAAAAATCATTAAGGAAAGTAAGAAAATAGAATTAACAGAAATCAAAGCAAAATGTCAAAATCAGAGAAACTTATCAAGTTCCTGCGCCTGCGCCCGGTGTTGGGGGGACAGGGGGCTGCTAGGATTTAGCTCACCTGTCAGAAACAGCTGGGAAACAAGTCCAGCAACTGTCAATGA
>NW_022437066.1:2447197-2459317 GCF_009761245.1 Sapajus apella | reverse complement strand
GTCCAATCATCCATTCAACCATCTGTTCATTCTGTTACCGGATGGTGCTGTGCAGTTCCAGGCTCTTGGTGTCCTGAACAAAGCATTTGACGTGGCACACACAAATAGCAAAGCGAGCAGCAAAAACGTATTAAGCACAGTAGCACTCTGACAGAGGCAGGAGTGGGTTGACCTCTGCAAGATGAGATCAGCATTAGTTCTGTATACTTTGAGTCTTTCAATGTGTTTCCTTTTCTTTTCTTCCCAAGGCTGCCTGATCTTCAGCCAATGCCTGCCTTTTGATTAGTAGGTCAGTTAATTATTTACTTTGGCCCTGTGCAGTCACTCATTGCCTCTATCCCATAATTTTAAGTACATGAACGATATGCAATCCATATGCATGAGCTTCGCCGAGCTGACTATCGTATGGGGTCACGATAATGATACCTTTTCTCTCTACTGTGCATGCCTATCTTTGAGGCGGTCCCCCTACTGGTTTGGTTCAGAGCTTGCTGGCCATGGAGTGTCTCCCTCATCTTTTATCTTACTTTCACTTTGGCTGCTGAGCTTCTGTCTCCTGTCTTGCTTCTTGCTCACCCGCCCCTTCGCCTTGTTTCTGCTCTCAGCTTTTACTCATTCTGCCCTTTATTCAACTTCTGATTCCTTCTATTCTTTTCCTGCCTCAATTCCACACAGTCGTCTATGCATCCACCCATACATCTATCCATCCACTCATTCATTTATTCCATCTAATCATCCATCTACCCATCTATTCTCTGCCCATCCATCTATCCACCCATCCATCCATCATCCCTTCATCCCTCCATCCATTTATTTTATCCAATCATCCATCCATCTACCCATCCATCCATTTATCCATTTATTAATTCCATTCAGTTATCCATCCATTTACCCATTCATCCATCCAACCATCCACTGTGTATCCATTATCAGCAAAACAGAGTTTAACAGATGGGGCTGAAGGGGAGCCCGCTAGGAGGCACATCAAGCAATGTCCCTATTTTTAAAACACTAATGAAGTTGGGGAATAGAGAAACAGCAGGGAGACTGGGCAGGAGGAGCTAGGTCTGAAAGATAAGTCATAACTTACAGGCAAAATGGAGAGGCCAGTTGGAGGAAGATGGAAATACTGACGATACCAAGGCTATTTGTAGAGGTATAGGCTTGTTCAGAGGCATCCTGAGGGTCAGAGCTGTGGGGCATCAGGAGGGAGGTGTCCATTTGGGAGCCGGATACAAGAACCAAGAATTCAGGAGATGCACATCCAGGATGAAGCTTTGGAGGTCAAAAAAGGGCACCCAAGACACCAGGAGAGGCTGGGATCTTCTAGAAGAGGAACAAAAGCAGAGCCATTTTGTCATGGAGAGAGACGGAGGGCGGGAGGGGGGAGGGAGGGAAGGAAGGAAAGCAGAATCCAAGAAAAGCCTTCCCTGGCAAGTGCAGATGGGGCCTCAGGGCCTGGGGCTGAGAGGCCGACCAGGAAGGGACAGCCAGACATGGCCTTTGCTGTGTGGGTTCAGGGCTGATGTGGCTGCGATGAGCACTGCTTGTGGTTCAGCGGGGCCTGGGTGCCGTGGGGAAGCTGTCATTGCTCCCATCCTCATGAAGCCACATGCCAGTGGTGGGGATGGAGTGCCAGCCAGCAGCACAGCCAGACATGAGGGGCCGAGGAGCCAGCAGGGCATGTATTTGCTGCTGTTCTAAGGACACTTTCACTCCTCCTGCTTCGGTGACATTCTCCCTTGAGGCGAAGCTTTAGGAAAACAGCGTCCAAGATGGACAAACTGGATGCTTTATGGAGTGCTCATCGTTTTCCGGCACGGCCCCACCTCCGCTGCAATGGTCCATGGCCATTGTGAAAAGCAGGTGAGCTGGAAACTCACCCGTTTCCCGGTCAGCCCAGAGTCATGGAATAAACAGGCAGCCAGAGGGCCAGAATCGCCTTGGCCAGCCTGCCAGCACAAGCCCGGCCTGACTCGGGGCCACAGCCAGGATGCAGCCACTCCCACTGACCCTGGAGCTGAGCCCACTGTCTGCGCTGTGAGCCCAGGGGACCCAGGTGGCCTCTGCACCTGCCGAGAAGGTGAGAGCCTCGGGAGGGTGAGGTGGGCACACACGACAGCCACGGTCTCCAGACCCTGGACTGGATGCACAGCCTGGCACCCGTCTCACAGCAGTGACCCAAGCCCCAGGGGATGCCATGGCTGAAGGGGTCCCCCTTGTGCCTTCGGTGCTGCCCCCTGGGTAGAGAAGGAGTGCCAAGCAGTGCTCGGGCAAACTCACTCCTGCAGGCAGAGCTGGTGTCTCCTTGCCCGCTGCAGGGTGACTGCTCAGAGGCCGACAGGCATCTTGGTGAGGCGGAGTTCCCATCCCAGCTCTCCCAGCTCTCCCAGGGCCAGGGTTTTGGGTGGGTTTTGCTGAGTGTCTTCATCTCCCAGAGACAGCTTCTGCCCCTGGGGAGCTCAGGTTTGGCACGAGCTGAGGGGAATTCCCCTTTTCTGAGTCTTCATTTTGCAAGGGCAACACATCAGGGGTCCCATCAAATCCACATTCTTGGCTGGGTGCAGTGGCTCATGCCTGTGATCCTAGCACTTTGAAAGCCTGAGGCAGGTAGGTAGATCACCTGAGGTCAGAAGTTCGAGATCAGCCTGGCCAACATAATGAAACCCCATCTCTACCAAAAATACAAAAACTGTCAGGGCATAATGGCACGTGCCTGTAATCCCAGCCGCCTGGGAGGCTGAGGCAGGAGGATGACTGGAACCCGGGAGGTGGAGGCTGCAGTGAACTGAGATTGCACCACTGCACTCCAGTCTGGGTGACAAAGGGAGACTCCGTCTCAATAAAAATAAAAAAATAAAAACAAAATCCCACACATTCTTGTGAAGATTAAGTGACGTTTACAAATTCATGGAATTGTTGGAGAAAAGACTTAAGGGTGGGAAATGTCCCTCTGTCTGGTCCTCATGTCCTGGGGTGGTCATGGCCCTGACTTCTGGGGACTCCCATGCCTCTGCTTGGGCTGGTGTGGCCTGGTCACAGGAGCTCCTGCTGCTCAGGCTGGTGGACCAGGTCCCCCGGCACGTGGACCCCCACAGCTGGGTCCGGGATTCCCACTCCACACAGCCTCCCCCTTTTCTCTGGGAGCCGCTTGGCCACGCTCTCCTCCACGTGGGCCTGAGGACCCCTCCCCGCTGCCTCACCTGCACTCCCACCTCCTGCACGGCCTCTGTCCCCTCCCCAGCTCTCAGAGACTCACTCCTTCAACCCAAGGCTCATCCGTGGCTTCTGGGCCTGCGACATCCCCACCCGTGCAGCAGACACCAAGGTCCAGCAACATGAGACCCCAGGGAGGCGGGAGCCTGCATGCCCCGGGCGGGACGGACTGCTGCTTGCTTTGGGGAGATACAGCCTCCCAAAGAGCTGGCATCACAGGTGTGAGTCACCACACCCAGCCATCCTGTACAGAAGCAGTTTATTTCACATATGATTTGGTTTTTGTTTTGCCCATGAGGGGATTAATCTTAAACAGATAAATTTCCCATTGGGCTATGAGAACAGAAAAATTCAGGATACAACACAGATAACTTCCCTGGTTATATGGACTAATGCTCAGAGGTGCAGCGCTTACAGCTTGCAGTGAACACAGAGAGCGACGTCCTCAGGCAGTCCCAGCCGAGCGGGGCTGGGGTAGCCCTTCCGAGAGAGTCCGCCCCGCAGCCGTCCGCCAGGCATGTATCGAAAGGGCTTGTATGAGCTGCGGGCATCCACGGGATGTCACGTGCGGTGGGCTGCGGAGGCCCCGTGGCCTTGCACACACTCAAGCTGCATTCTCAAGAGGCTGTTTCAGCGCCCCTCATCACACCACACACCCCACTCCCCGTCCTGTTTTCAGGGTCAAGGAGCTTCATTCTCACGCACAAACAGCATGCGCAGCGCCTCAGCGCTGTCCTTACCCCGGCCTCCAATGCCTTGGACGTAAGCTTGAGCACGTTGCCGTGCGCCCCTACACAGAGGCACCGGGACCAGCAGGGGAAGGAGGCCACGCTGGTCACCTGTGGCTGGTCACGCCCAGCAGCCATGGCCATGGTCATCAGATGAGCCGGGCTCAGCCAGCGCGACCACATCTTGCTGACTCTCGGCCAGTCGGCACCTGAGCTCCATCCCCTCTGGCCCCCGGCTGGCTTCCTGCCTCATCCCCCAACAGAAAGGCTGGCCCTGGTCCTTTTGGCCTCACAAGAGGGTACCTGCCCTTGCCCCTGGCCTGGCTCCCCTTCTGCTGATGGAGGTGAGGCTATCATGGGACCAGAACTCTGACTGTCCCCTGAATATCTCTGTCTAGTTTGCTTTGCGACAAAACCCCACACCCTCTTTCACTGCTATTTTCCCTCTCTCTATTTCTCTCTCTCTCTCTTTTTTTGAGACAGAGTCTCACTCTGTTGCCCGGGCTGGAGTGCAGTGGTGCGATCTTGGCTCACTGCAACATCCACCTCCCAGATTCAAGCAATTCTCCTGCTTCAGCCTCCCAAGTAGCTGGGATTATAGGCATGCGCCACCACACCAGCTAATTTTTGTATTTTTAGTAGAGAAAAGATTTTGCCATATTGGCCAGGCTGGTCTCGAACACCTGACCTTGTGATCCACCCACCTCAGCCTCCCAAAGTGCTGGGATTACAGGCGTGAGCCACCATGCCTGGCCTATTTCTTTCTTTTTCTCTCTCTCTCTTTCTCTCTCTCTGAAATGGGGTCTTACTGTGTCGCCCATGGCCCAAACATGGCCCATTGCAGCCTCAAACTCCTGGGCTCAAGCAGTCCTCCTGCCTTAGCCTCCCATGTAGCCAGGACTATGGGACTACAGGCATATCCCACCATGCCCAGCTAATTTTTGTATTTTTCTATAGAGACAGGAGTCTCACTTTATTGCCCAGGCTGGTCTTGAACTCCTGGGCTCGCATGATCCTCCTACTTCAGCCTCCCAAAGTGCTGGAATTCAGGTGTGAGCCACAGTGCCCGGCCTCCTTCCCTCTTTTTCCTTCTTCCACCCTCAGCTGTTTCCAGTTAATTCCACATCCTCAGAAATCTGTGTCATGCAGCAATGGTGTCTGCTCAAACCCTGGGGGAGTCGGGAAAGGCCTGGCCTCCCTCCCGCTGCTCCAGTGGCTATGGCATCTCCCTCTGGGTGGAAGGATGGTGGCAGGCCCTGTGCTCAGCCTCTGCCACCATCGCGGATCCAGTTTTTAGTAGACCAGAGTTGTCTAAAAGTTCCTCATCATTTGTTGGGGGGCTGTCAGCTTAATGGGCCCCTGGGCATGTTTATGAACTGAGGAGGTTTCTCAGGCTCTCACTGCCATCCAGGTCCCAGGCGGAGGAAAAGGAGGTCTCTGGCCACTCTTCTTCCTTCTGGAGACTTCTGGGAAGGGGAGAAGCCGCTTCCTTGGCTTTCCTAGTTTCTGACGCAGCTGCACCCTGCACTCCCAGCCCCGTCCACGCCACCCAGGCCTCCGTTTCTGTAGCCTCTGCTACTCCCTGGCATCTGCATGGTTGGCCCGAGGCCCCCCCTGAGCTGCGGATAGCTGGGGGGAAGAAGCGTGGCCACAGTGGGCTGCATTCAGGGTCTTGAAAGCCACCCAAACCACGGCGGCTCTCAGCCCTCAGGGAGCCACTTCCCCTGCCGGCACCAGGCTCCTGGCTCCTGGGAGGGAGTCTGCGTCTGGCTGCTGGTGGAGACCTGAGCCCAGCTCCGGGGTACTCAGTCCTGCCCCTCGTCCTCCGCAGGCTCTCACCACATTCCACCTGTGGCCAGGGACCTCGGCGCCTGGATCCCAGCCTACCCGGGGGCATGTGTCCCCGCCAGGGCCAGCACCCAGCACCGCCCACAGAAGCTTATAAACCTTGCTAGCTTTGTGTCTGTTGTCTCCGCTTTTTGCCTCGGGGCGGGGAGGTTGGGGTGCTCTGCTCAGACTGGCTCCAGCACTTCCTAAAGCCAGACCCTTCCCAAAGAAGAGAGGAGCCCGGCCCCAGGAGGCCCCATCTGCCAGGAAGACACAGGCAGTGGGGCTGGGTCCCAGCTTGTCCTCCCTCCTTGGTTCCCATACCAGGCACTTGATATGGGAGTGACACATGGGACAGGGGTGCCCCCAGGAGTGACACGCGGGACGGTGGTGCACCCAGGAGTGACACATGGGGACCACTGTGCCCCCAGGGAATGACAGGTGGGGATGGTAGTACCTCCAGTGACACATGGTGACAGTGGTGCCCCCAGGAGTGACACATGGTGACGCCGGTGCCCCCAGGGAGTGAGTGAGACGAGGGGACAGCAGTGACGGGGGGGGTCAGGGCTGCAGTGACCTTCTTTCCCCAGAGCAGACAGCCCCACACTGGTGCAGCATCTGCTGGGTCCCGGGGCTACCTGGGAGCTGTCTGGCCCCCTGCCTGCCGCACAGGCCATACACCTGCCTCCGGGCACAGCTGTCTGCAGTGCTCAGCTCCCTCCCGACATTGTCCCAGAGCCCCGACCCTGGCTGCCAGCATGGACCCAGCCCCTCCCACCTGAGGCCCTGCCAGGAACTGCCCGGCTGGACACAGAGGAGGCTCTTTCGTGGACACAGGGAAGAGCCTCCCATTGTCCCAGTGCAGGAAGCTGCCCGAGGGGTGAGGATGAGTCATGGGTTTGAGGAATGGCATGGTGAGGCTGTGGGCGGGGCTCCTGTCTGCCCTCCTCCTACATAAGGCCCCCGAGCCCACACTGCCTCGGCCTCCCTCTCACTCCAGAGCTCAGAGCCACCCACAGCCGCAGCCATGCAGTGCCTCCTGCTCACCCTGGGCATGGCCCTGGTCTGTAGCATCCAGGCCAGTGGCATCCCCCAGACCGAGCAGGACCTGGAGGTCCCAAAGGTTTGAGGCGGGGGAAGGGGCACGTTACTGTGGGAGGCCTGGGGCGGGTGGGAGCTGCAGGCAGGCGGGAAGCCCAGGATCTCAGAAACCTACAGGAAGCGCAGAATGTGCCCCCAGATGGGGAGGCGCTTGTTCCCCTCTGACCACCTGGGCCCTGACACACAAGCAGCCAGCTCACTCCCGGATGCAGCGGCCTATGCGGACAGGGCGGTGCCCCTGGCGGGAGCTCAGGTGGGACCACCCTGGGTTAGGCAGACAGGATGGCACTCTTGTTCCAGATACGCGGGAGCCTCCAGCGAGGGACTGGTGCGTGGCAGGCGGTTCTGAAACACGCCCTGAATCCCGGCTCGTTGCCTTCCACACGCCTCCTTGAACAGTTCTGCGTTGCTGCCGCATAAAGCTTAGCATGACCTCACAGGATAAATTAGGAATAACCCACCCCTCTCCTGTCCCCCAAAAGCATTTGCACAATACCAAACCACCTGGTTCTTCAAATATGGCAGAACTCACCCCTAAAACGTAACGCTCTGGGCTAATGATTTCTATGTGAGAACATTTTGAATCACTGACTTAATATTTTCCATTTGTATACAATCACCTACCCTTTCATTTTCTCTGGGAATTTGTTCATTTGGTCTCAGTTTTAAAATGTATTCACATCAAGTTGTTGCTCAAAGTAATCTCTCTCTTCTATTTCTGCTGTATCTGCAGGCACATAATTCTTTTCTTTTGGAAAAAAAAGATGAGTAAACTTGACAAGTCATTAGCAAGACTGACAAAAATGAAAAGAAAGGACACAAATCACCCACATTCGGGATGAACTTAGGGGCGTGCCCAGTCCTGCCGGCGTGGAAAGGTGCTAAGGGAAGATGAGCACCCTGACAGTCATAAACCTGGCAACGTGTGAAACTCAGCGAACCCTCTCCCCAAAGAACAGGTGTAAACCTGGACAAGAGCCCCCCAGCCCTGAAGACACCCCTTGCTTTGTCATCACTTCCTCTGCTAGCTTGGGCTCCTGTTCTTTTCTTTTTTTAAATGGAGTCTTGCTGTCTAGCCCAGGCTGGAGTGCAGTGGCGTGATCTCGGCTCACTGCAACCTCCACCTCCTGGGTCCCGGTTCAAGCAATTCTCCCACTTCAGCCTCCCAAGTAGCTGGGATTACAGGCATGAGCCACCAGGCCCAGATAATTTTTGTACTTTTTGGTGGAGATGGGGTTTTACCATGTTGGCCATTGTGGTCTTGAACTCCTGACCTTCTGATCCGCTTGCCTAGGCCTTCCAAAGTGCTGGGATTATAGGTGTGAGCCACTATGCCCGGCTGATTCTTTTTTTTTTTGAGACACGGTCGAGCTCTGTGGCCCAGGCTGGCAGCAGTGCAATCACGGCTCACGGCAACTTCAACCTCCCAAGCTCCAGCCACCCTCCCACCTCAGCCTCCCAAGCAGCTGGGACTCCAGGTGCGTGCCACCACACCTGGCTACTTTTTAATTTCTTGCAGAGATGGTGTCTTGCTATGTTGCCCAGGCTGGTCTCAAACTCCTGGGCTCAAGCAATCCTCCCGCCTCCGCCGCCCAGAGTGTTCTCATTTTGAGTTCTGCCAGCGGAGGTGGGCTGTGGGTGGGGGCCCTGGCCCCTCCCCGCTGAGGCTCAGTCCCACCTACCCCAGGCTGCTTGCCCTGCGCTCCCCTCGCTGGCGGGTTTTGCTTTGGGGATTTTTCTTTTCTTCCCCCTCGGCAGGTGGGCGAGGGCGTCCTGGGACATTTCAGCAGGTCCGGAGGGCGCAGCGATACTTCCGCCGCGTTTTGTTTTGTTTTGTTACGTTTATATTTAACAGTTTTATTGGTTGGTGCTCCTATTAATGGTGTTGTTCAATTTTTTCTCATTTCTCTTGGGATTTTCTGTATCGTCAATCATACTGTCTACCGGCGGAGACAACTTTCCTTATTCCCGTCAGATCTCTGTGCTTTTACCTCTGTCGTTATCATTGCACTTTAAGTTCTCCAGCCCCCCACCCCTGCTATCCCTCCCCTAGCCCCCCACCTCTGACAGGCCCGGTGCGTGATGTCCCCTCCCTGTGTCCACGTGTTCTCACTGTTCAGCACCCTCGTCGAGTGAGAACATGCGGAACCGCTGTGCCTTTTAATCCAAACGCGAGCCTGCCAGGCTTGCCCCTTTGTTCTGAAAGCGCCCCCCTCCCTCCAAAAGTGCTGGCTCCTTGGCTTGCTGGGGGCTGGGAGGCGCCCCTCCTCCTGCAAAGACCTGTCTGAATGTGGAGCTCATTTGGTCTGGGGCCGAGTGCTCCCCACCCTGGCCAGGGACGGCCTCACAGTGTCACCTGCCCCAGAGGCCTCCCCCGAGAGCAGTGAGATGGCATCGCCTTTGACCCAGTGAAGGGGTGTCCACGCTGTTGAGTCTTGGGGTGGCTGGACCGCAGCACCTGCTAAGGACGCTCTGAACACCCCTTCCCTGACTTCCGGGCGCCCCAGGCCCCCTCTCCTGCTAGGAGTCACTAGCTCGGACCTTCTGCCTCCTCTTTGGCCTCTGGAGGCCGATTCTCCGGTTTCACTCATGGCTCCGTGTGTCTGTGCCCTGACTCCTGGGGTGGATGCCCTGAGCGCTTCCTGGCGGGGACAGCGGCTCCCCGGGCTGCCAGGGGCTGTGTCAGACGCACCCCGAGGGCCTGCACCTGGCTGTGGTTCTTTAGCACCGTTGCTTCCAAACGTTGACAAAGAAACCTGCTGGGGGCGGGGGGAGCTGCTGCCCTTTAGGGCTGCCCCGGCCTGGGCTGTTCTCCAGAGACCCTCAGGAGGCGCACCTTTCCAATTCCATAACTAACTTCCCCGAAGACAGCAGTGAGCGACTCGCAAAGGCGCTACTTCCCATCACGGGCATCGGGCTGTACTGAACCCGCGCACCAGGCCTTTGCCCTTCATCCTCACGTGCTCACCGCGCCCGCCTCTGCGGTGTCTGCCCGTGGGATCTGCCTGTGGAGCAGTGCCTGCCTACGTGGCATGCCCATTACGGCGGGGAGACGCATCGGTGCCAGTTATGACAGGGCTGCAAGGAAGAGTGTGACATGGAGAGGGGACAGAACAGACAGGGGGTGACATTCCACGTGGACAAGCCCAGATTCCAACAGAGCAAGGGGCACACCGGGATGATGTCTGTTGGAAGAATGTTCTAGATCGAGGCAGCAGGCCAGCCTGCACCAGCGTGTTTGCAGAAGAGCAGGGCCGCAGTGGCGGCAGTGGAGGAGGCCAGGGATGAGAGCTCTCAGGGATTCCGGAATCCACCTCCCAAGGCAGGAGCTCAGGGCAGAATGGCGGGGGGACGGCCTCACGGCAGGGAGGAGGGAGCGCGTGTGTGAGAGAGAGGGGCTGGCTGTGTTTCCATTGTGGTGACGTAGGCATGACATAAATTCACCGATGTGCAGGGGCACTACTCAGCGGTGTTAGGCACATTCACAATGTCGTACGACCATCACCACCTGCCATTTCCAGAACTTTCCATCATCCCAAACTGAACTCTGTCTCCATGCAATACTCATGCCCAGTCCCCTCCCCAGCCCGGCACCCCCCTCTCTACGTCCTGTCTCTGTGGACCTGACGACTCTGGGCCCCTGTGGGTGGAACCATGGGATACGTCCTTTCCTGAATGGCTCATTTCACTCTGCGTGATGCCCCCCAGGCTCACACGTGTTGCAGCAAGGGTCAGAATGCCCTTCCTCGTCAAGGCCGAGTAGTAGTCCACTGTCTGCACGGACCACAGACAGTGGCCATTGCCCATCCGTAGGCACATGGGGTGGCGTCTGCCCTCGGCGGTCGTGGGTGACGCTGCCACAGATACGCCGGGAAGACCCCGCCTCTGGTCTCTTGCCTGTAACCCTAGGCGTGGAGCTGCTGGACCCTCTGCCACTTTAAGTTTTGGAGGAACTGCCGCACTTTCTTCCACAGCCACAGGATTTTGCCCTTTTTTTTTTTGTAAGACAGGGTCTCACTCTGTCACCAGGTCGGAGTGCAGTGGGGCCATCTCAGCTCACTGTGACCTCCCACTCCCAGGTTCAAGTGATCCTCCTGCCTCAGCCTCCCGAGTAGCTGGGATTACAGGTGCGCCACCACACCTGGCTAATTTTTTTGTATTTTTAGTAGAGATGGGGTTTCACCGTGTTAGCCAGGATGGTCTCCATCTCCTGACCTCGTGATCCCCACGCCTCGGCCTCCCAAAGTGCTGGGATTACAGGTGGGGGCCAGTGCGCCCGGCCAAGTATTTCAGCTTTTAGGAGACATTGTGTTTTGTGCCACATTTGGAGATATCTTGGCATGTTCTACCCTCTAGGATAATGACATTGGTGATGAGGGTGATGCCCCTCTGGGACAGGTAACCACCGAGTGTGCATGCCTGGGGCCCTGGCAGGACTAGTGAAGCTCAAACTCACACTCACAAGTCCGTGCTGCCCACCCCGTGGCTGCTGCCACTGCAGGAGAGGGATCCCAGGGAGCACAGGGCCACGACTGAATCATGCTGGAGGAGGAGGGCTGTCCATCACAGCTGCATCTAAGCCCCTTGACCCTTCCCGGCTCTGGGATTTCATCCTAAGAAAAGCAGTTTCAGCCGGGCACCGTGGCTCACACCTGTAATCCCAGCACTGTGGGAGGCCGAGGCAGGCGGAGCACGAGGTCGGGAGTTCAAGACCAGCCTGGCCAACATGGCAAAACCCCGTCTCTACTAAAACACAAAAAAATTAGCCAGGCGTGATGGTGCACGCCTGTAGTCTAAACCACTTGGGAGGCTGAGGCAGGGGAATCGCTTGAACATGGGAGGTGGAGATTGCAGTAAACCGAGATCAGGCCACTACACTCCAGCCTGGTGACAGAGCAAGACTCCATCTCAAAAAAAAAAAAAAAAAAAAAAAGAGAGAGAGAGAAGAAAAGCAATTTCAGCCAGGCACAGAGGCTCACACCTGTAATCCCAGCACTTTGAGATGCCAGGGTGGTCAGATCACCTGAAGTCGGGAGTTCAAGACCAGCCTGGCCCACATCCCCGCCTCTACTAAAAATACAAAAATTACCTGGGCACAGTGGCAGGCGCCTGTAATCCCAGCAACGTGGGAGGCTGAGGCAGGGTAATCACTTGAGCCCAGAAGGCAGAGACTGCCGTGAGCCAAGATTGTACCACTGCACTCCAGCCTGGGTGACAGAGCAAGACCCTGTCTCAAGAAAAAAAAAAA
>NW_022437066.1:2443725-2447097 GCF_009761245.1 Sapajus apella | reverse complement strand
GTGACAGAGCAAGACCCTGTCTCAAGAAAAAAAAAAAAGAAAAAGAAAAGCACTGTCCTGCTTCTGCAGTGACAGGTGGCTCCCAAGCCCGTCCTGGTGAGAGGCATAGGGACTCAGGGCGTGGTGGGGCCCAGGCCTGGGCTGGGGGGCTGGGGGGCTGGGGGTCTCTTCCCAGGCCCTCTCCGGGGTCAGTCACCTGGTCGAGTTGCCTCCTCCGGGCCTCAGTCTCCCTCCCCAGCCGGGCAAGGCCGACTGCTTGAGGCCAGCTGTTGCTTTTCTTCTGTTTTAAATGGTTTTCTGTGGAACACTGCTCCTGGAAATGTTGACAAGGGGTGTCCGGCATGTTCTGGGGTGCTCCAGACTTCCCAGGAACACGCCGGAGCCTCTGAGAACCTGCGGAGGAGATGCCCCCAAGCCTGGCAGGACCCAGCACGTCCCAAGCTTAGTGGAAAATAGGACACTTTGTTTCTTCCTGGCTGGCCTCCCTTTACTCAGCCTGCCCCTGCTCTAAGAGCCAAGCCCTGCCTGACCCATAACACCCGGGTCACCATGTCACCTGTCTAAGCGGCCTGTGCCAGGGTCCTGGGGCCACCTAACAAAGTACCAAACACTGTGCAGCTCCCAACCACAGGACTGACCGTCTCCCGGCTCTGGAGGCCGGAAGTCCAAGACGGAGGTGTGGGCAGGGCCGCGGTCCCACCAGGATCTAGGGAGGCTCCTTCCTCATCCTCTGCTGGCTCTGTCTTCACATGGTCTCTTCCTTGAGTGTGTCTGTATGTGTGTGTCTGTCTGGGTGTATCTGTGTGTGTGTGTGTGTGTGTGTGTGTGTGTCTCTCTGTGAGTGTCTGTCTGTGTGTCTGTGTGTGTATCTCCCTGTGAGTGTCTGTGTGTCTGTGTGTCTCTGTGTCTGTCTGTGTGTGTGTCTCTCTGTGAGTGTGTATGTGTCTGTGTGTCTGTGTGTGTCTGTGTGTGTGTCTGTGTCTCTGTGTCTGTCTGTGTGTGTGTCTCTCTGTGAGTGTCTATGTGTCTGTGTGTCTCTCTGTGAGTGTGTATGTGTCTGTGTGTCTGTGTCTGTCTGTGTGTGTGTCTCTCTGTGAGTGTCTGTGTATGTGTCTGTGTGTCTCTCTGTGAGTGTGTATATGTCTGTGTGTCTGTGTGTCGCTCTGTGAGTGTCTGTGTATGCGTCTGTGTGTCTCTGTCTGTGTCTGTGTGTGTCTCTCTGTGTCTGTGTATGTGTCTGTGTGTCTCTCTGTGAGTGTCTGTGTATGTGTCTGTGTGTCTCTGTGTCTGTGTCTGTGTGTGTCTCTCTGTGAGTGTCTGTGTATGCGTCTGTGTGTCTCTGTCTGTGTCTGTGTGTGCGTCTCTGTGAGTGTCTGTGTATGTGTCTGTGTGTCTCTCTGTGAGTGTGTATATGTCTGTGTGTCTGTGTGTGTCTCTCTGTGTCTGTGTATGCGTCTGTGTGTCTCTGTGTCTGTGTCTGTGTGTGTGCCCTCTCCTCTACTTACAGGGGCACCATCCGTATTGGTGGTAGGCCCCACCCCATTGCAGAATGGTCTCATCTTACAAATCCACCTGCAAAGTCCCACTTCCAAGTAAGATCACATTCTGAGGTTCTGGCGGATGTGGGTTTTCAGCATGCTTCAAATGTTCATGGCCATTTCCTCACCCTTAAGATGGGAAAACTAGGGAGACTGAACTTAGAGGACTGTTGCAAGAATTCAGGGAGACAGTGCAGGTGAGGCCAGCAGCAGGGCTGGGCATGGTGACAGAGGCCAGGGCATGTACTTTGTCAAAGCCTCCTCCAGGTCAGGTCCTCTCTTAGGGAACGTCGAATAATCCATTTCCCCTCCACTTCCAGCCCTCTTTGTTTCCGTTCCCACAAAGTGTCCACAGGAACAGGACTTGCAATCCACAGGCAAGCACCTCCCCCCCGTGGGGTGACCAGGGTCCTGGGCAGCGCCTGCCCCAGGGAGAGCAGGCCGTGGTCCCGTCCCTCCGGAGGCGGCTTGGTGCACAGCCGGCAGCAGCAGGACCACAGCTCAGGAGGTTCCTGGGCAAGGACTGGGGCCACCTGAGCCACCTCCTTCTCTTGCTGCCCCCACCCTTGGAAGGAGGCTTGGGGCCAGCCTTGGACCTGTAGGCTGTCCTGCGGGATGATAATAAACGGGGTCCTTTGGAAATAAACCAAAGGACAGCTGGCAAACACAAGCTCATCTAGGAGACCCCTCCCCTCGATCCCAGATGCTGAACATGGCACACGGGTAGGCAGGGCCCCAAGCGCAGGCTGCAGGCCACCCGGAAAGACCATACATGACCCTGGGCAGGGACAGGGCAGATCCCCCAAGGCTCCCACGCCTGGAGAGGAGGCTGCTCCCCTCTTAGGACACATGGGAGGTGGCTGCCTGCACCCTGCTTGCTCCCAACCCCCACCCCAATGTCAGCCCTCCCCAGAGATGAGCAAGTCCATTGTTTGGAATGGAAAGCTCCAGGGATTGTGCCTGCTACACACAGGCACACACACGCACACAGGCACACGTACACATGCACACAGGCACACACACAGACATGCACACAGGCACAGGCACACAGGCACACACACGCACACGGGCACACGTACACATGCACACAGGCACAGGCACACACACACATACGGGCACATGTACACATGCACACAGGCACACACACACACATGCACACAGGCACAGGCACACACACATGCAAACGGGCACATGGGCACATGTGCACACAGGCACACACGGAGGCACACAAGCACACAGGCACACACACAAAGGCACATGGGCACACGCACACAGGCACATGCACACAGGCGCACAGGCATACACACAGGCACATGCACACAAGCACATGCACACTAGCACACAGGCCCATGCACATGGGCACACACACAGGCACCACACGGGCATACATACACAGGCACATGCCCACAGACACGCACACCTGCACACAGGCACACTCACTAGCACACAGGCACATGCACATGGGCACATGCACCTGGGCACATGTACATGCACACACACACAGGTTCCCATACATGGGCACACACATAGTTACACGTGGGCATACACACAGGTACACACATGGGCACACACACAGAGCAAAACATGGACACACACACGTACACACATGGGCCCACACACACACAGGTGCACACATGGGCACACACAGGTACACACACATAGGTACACACACAGGCACACACATACACAGGTACACACATGAGCACACACACATGTACACACATAGGAACACACACGCAGGTACACACATGGGAACACACACACAGGTACACACACAGGCCCACACACACACAGGTACACACATGGGAACACACACACAGGTACACACATGGGA
>NW_022437066.1:2426936-2443325 GCF_009761245.1 Sapajus apella | reverse complement strand
ACACACACACAGGTACACACATGGGCACACACACAGGTACACACATGGGAACACACACACAGGTACACACACAGGCACACACACAGGTACACACACAGGCCCACACACACACACACAGGTACACACACGGGCACACACACATACACACATGGGCACACACACACACTCTCCTGTGGGTGTTGGTTTGCACACATGGAATTGCAAAAGACACGTTGCTCTACAGCTTGCTTCATCCTCCCAAACCTAACAGGGACACATCCTCCAGCTCGCCTGCGCTCCTGAGCTCCTGACGGCCCTGGCTGCAAAGCTAAGTGGTACAGAAGCGCCTGGAACCAGAATTTTAAGAAGACTTAAAATTCCGGCGCTGCAGCCGTGACCCACCACGCCATCCACACGGAGCACGCTGGGCCTGCTACCCACACTGCCCCTGCCGTGTGCCTCACCCAGGGCCGGAGCCACAGGCCGGGCCATTGGGCACCCTGGTTTGGAGCACCACCACCGCTGGGTCACCGACACCGCTGGGTCACCGTCACTGTTGTTGCTTGCACTTCACTGCAAAAACTTGAAGCCAAGAGCGCCTCACACTGCGGTCTTCAGTGCCTCCCTCAGCCTGGCTCCAGCCGTGCCCGTCCCAGGTGGAGGCCACTGAGCAGGGAAGGAGACGCTGTCCCTGCAACGTGGCAGCCGAGGATTCTGGAGGAGCTGCTCTCCAAGACAGGAGAGGAAAACAGAAGCACGATGGAGATCAGGAAACGGCGGAGCCTTTCACAGAGGCCTTGCCCAGCCGAGCCCAACGGGCAGCCCCTGTGTGGATGGGCACCTGTGGGAAGAGCCCCAGCTGGGAGTGTTACGGGTGCAGCCTTATGGCCCCTTTGTGGGGCAGACAGCCACTCACCTGCATGAAGTCTGCGGCATCCTGGGGTTGCCATGGGGCTCTTGGGCCCACTGCTTGTCCCACTGGCCCTACCACCGCCCGCGGGCACAGCTGTCCTCAATGCTGGCCTCCAGTCCACCATTTTCCAAGAACCCCGACCCAGGAGGTGCTCCTGCCACTGGCTGCCAGCCCTGACCCTCCCGCCTGAGGCCCTGCCAGGAACTGCAGGTCCCAGACCCAGAAGAGGATGCAGGGAAAAGCCTCCCATTGTCCCAGTGGAGGAAGCTGCCCGCAGGCCGAGGATGAGTCATGGATTCAAGGAGCCTCACGGCCAGGCCACGTGGGGGCCCTCCCCTGCCCTCCTCCTATATAAGGCCCCCAGCCCACTGCCTCAGCCTCCCTCTCGCTCCAGAGCTCAGAGCCACCCACAGCCGCAGCCATGAACTGCCTCCTGCTCACCCTGGCTGTCGCCCTCATCTGTGCCGTCGGGGCCATCGACAGTCCCCAGGCCATGCAGGATGTGGAGGTCCCAAAGGTTTGAGGCGGGGAGATCTGGGGTGGGTGGGGACTGCGGGAGTGTGGGAAGCCAGGATCCAGGACGCGGAGGGTGGACGGAGGAGGCTGTGATGTCAGGGCTCCTGTGAGCGGCGCAGGGCTGGCCTCCTGCAGGCTGCAGCCCAAACAGGGGGGCTGATGCTCACCATCCTGGGGGCTGGAGGTTCGGGATCAAGGTGTCGGCAGGGCCGGAGCCCCCAGGCTCCTCTCCTTGCCTTGTAGACGCCGTCTTCCCGCTGTGTCCTCACAGGGCCACCCCTCTGGGGGTCCGTTCCTAACCTCCCCCCCAAAGATGCCCATCAGATTGGGTCAGGGCCCCCAGTGGCCTCACTCCAGCTTCCTCCTTCCTTAACCACCCTAGCTCATGTTTAGAGGTGCTGCAGTCAGGTGCTGCTGGGGGGCACAGTTCAGCCCCAGCAGGGCCTCTCTGCCCCCCACCCTTCCTCCTGTCCCAACCACATGGCTCCCCAGGATCCAAATATTCCCCTCACTCAGGTCATGGGCTCAGCCAGGTGCTTTTTTGGGCTCCTGCGAGTTTAGCTGGAACATTCCTGGAGCAGCAGAGTGGGGTCCAGGGCTGGGGGAGCCCCCACCCATGGCATCAGGCCACATAGGTGCCTGAGGAGCTCAGCCCAACTCCTGCACCAACCCAAGGGGGCTGGGGACAGGCGGGACTCAGCCTCACCTGCCCAGGGCACAGTGGGAGCCATGGTGGCCAGGGTCCCCTGTGCAGCTCAAGGCCCCTCAGTTGGCAGGGATCTGGCACTCCATGGCCATGGGGGCCAGCGACTTCTCCCTCCTGGAGACCAAGGAGGCCCCCCTGAGGGTCTACATCACCTCGCTGCAGCCCACCCCCGAGGGCAACCTGGAGATCAGCCTGCGCAAATGGTGGGTTCCGCATCTTCGGGGCTGGGCCGGCGGGGGCTCCCCCTCCCTCAGTGGGGGGGCTGTGTGGGGTGGGCAGAGCTGGGGCCAGCCCCAGGCATTTCCTGAGGGCCCAGGGGCTTCAGTGTGGACCCTCGTGGTGCCAAGTAGGGTGGGGAAAGAAGCTTGGGAGGTTGCCTGTCCCCGCAGAACCCCCGCCCAAGGGCCTTGGGTCAGCAGCTGACCACAGCACGCAGCCCAGGCCGTCTTCGGAGAAGGCTGGTGTGGAGGCCGGGCTGGGGCTGCTGCGGTCTGTGGTCTCCGGGACCCGGGCAGTCCCTGTGATGACTGCCTGCCCCGGAACGAGGGGTGGGCAGGAGATGAGGACGTGAACCCCAGGACCACTGCCGCCCATGGTCACGGCCCCTGACTTCACTGGTCCCCTCTGGCCTCTCCAGCTGGGTCCCCGGCCACATGCTGTGGGTTCCCTGAGGGCCGCGTTTGTCCTGTGACCAGCACTCGTGGCCCGGAAGCCCTTCTCTCCTCAGTCCGCAGTGCCTGGCCCTTGCCCGCCTCTCCAGGACTGGCGTGTGGCCCCGTAGCATCTGTGCACACAGCTAACAGAAACGATGCCCTTTCAGGGAAAACGACCGGTGTGTTGAGAAGAAAATCGTCGCAGAGAAGACCGAGAACCCCATCGAGTTCAAGATCAACTGTAAGTGCCAGCCACGGCCCAGGCAGCTCGGGGACCCCGTCCAGCTTCCCGAGGGATGGGTGGGGGCTGGGCCTCTGGCCTGGCTGTGCTAAGGCACAGGCTGATGACGAAGGTGACGGCAGTGGCAGGGAGCAGCACCGCCTCCAGGTCCCCTCTGGGCTGGTCTAACTCCCTGCAGTGACACTGGGCCACTTGGGCTGAGCTCAGGCAGCAGCCATGCCCCTTAGCCAGCGGCGCCCCTCAGCCAGCGGTGCCCCTCAGCCAGCGGTGCCCCTCAGCCGCCAGCCTGTTCCCACCCTCCCTGTACCCTCCCCGGCTCCTGACTGCACCCCCCGGCCGACGGCTGAGAGTCAGGGCCCCTGTGGCCACCAGACCTGACTCATCTCCTTGACTCTGCGTTCATTCATCGCTACACGCAAGACTGCAGGGAGCCATGAGGGCTATTTCTCCCCGGCCTCCCCTCCCCAGCCTGGAGCAGGGAGCTCCCCAGGAGCTACATCCTACCTTCCGGTGCCCCCACGGTCCTCTCCGTGTGACTTCCCTCCACAGCTGCACACTGCAGCCACGGAGGCACCTTGGAAGGACGCCCATGCCAGGGCACCCGCCCGGGGTCTCTGGCACCCCTGCTTACGGCTGGGCAGGGACATCAGCATTTCCCACAGAAGCCACCCTGGTGACACAGCTGTGCCTGGTGGTGTCGCTGGGCTGAGTGGGCGGAGCCCACCTCGCTCGCCCGGCCCGAGGGTCTCGGCTTCCCCGCCGCTGTGGCATGTGGGGGTCTCTCCGGACCCGCCTTCGCTGCCACGCGAGTGGAGACCCCGTTTCTTAGCCTCACTGGGGCACAGCGGTGGGAGTGGCTTGCCCAGGCCTGATGATGAGGGGGGAATCCCGAGCCAGGGGACAGTGTGGGACAGTGGGCGTCTCCGTGGAGGGTCACAGTCAACAGCCAGGCCTCTCCCGGCCCCGTTTGCGCCTTGGCGTTACCTGTGAGCTGTGCTGGGAGCTCCCTGAGGGGAGGTCACACCACGCCAGGTACAGGGAAGACCGGCCCGAAGGACGCGTCCCTCACGGGAAGTCCGGCTGAACCACAGGAGACCGACCAGCACCCCTCCCGCTGCGGCGAGGTGCCCAGAATTCATTTCTGCTCCTGTCTTGTTCTCTTCTAGATCTGGATGAGAACAAGATCGTCCTATTCAACACCGACTATAGCAAGTACCTGTTCATCTGTTTGGAGAGCACCTCCCAGCAGAGCCTGGCCTGCCAGTACCTGGGTGCGCGGCTCAGTCCCTGGGGTTTCTGTGGGAAATGGACACAGAATGAGACGTCCCGACCACTCCTCACGGGAATGGAAGGCGGGCCCCCAAGGGAGCCGTCGCCCCAGCCCCGCCCCAGCCCCTGGGATTGCCTTCCCTAGGAGCCCAGGAGCCCCGTGGAAGAAGGGGGAGGGTCGAGGGGTCCTAGTGTCACCTGAGAAACAAGGGTGGCACTGCACACAGAGACCTGGGGACAGACACAGACCCTGAAGACGGCAGAGACCACTGTGGACACCGGGAAGGAGGTGTCCCTGCAGGGCGGCCGCAAGGGCAGGTGTTAGACCTCTCCGTGTGGTCAGCAGGTGCCTCTAAACCCAATGGCCTTCCTTGGTGGAGATTTGCGATTACTTTGCCAAATAAGAAGTCAGATACTAAAATGTCTTTCAAACAATCACGTCTGGAAAACAAATGTAAGGTGACATTTTTCATGTCACACCAGCAGTGCTGCTAGGAGGTCCCTGGGTCCCTGAATGGACCAATGGCTTTGGGCTGCAGAGATGCCCCCTGCTCTATAAATCAGCCATCCTGGGCCGTGGGGGGTGAGGCCGGCTCTGTGGGGGAGGCGGGCGCCGTGCTCTACTCCTTGACCCCGTGGACACCGTCCTGAGCTGTGCAGGCCCCAGCGCTGCCTAGCACAGAGGAGGAGCCACCCCAGCCAAGGAGCAGGGCCTGGGGACAGGGAACCTGCAGGCCAGGTGGTCAAAGCCCGGGAGCCCAGTCTGAGGACCTACTCCAGACCAAACTCTCCTGACCTCAGAGCACTGGGGCCTCCTTCCCCGCCCTCCTTCCCCTGGGGCAGGGCCCAGGACTGAGCCAGCCTCCCCACAGCCAGGACCCCGGAGGCGAACGACAAGGTCATGGAGGAATTCATCCACTTTCTCAAGACCCTGCCCGTGCACATGCAGATCTTCCTGGACGTGACCCAGGCAGACGGTGAGCTCCGCCCAGGACAGGCCCAGCCTCTGTTGGAGAGGCGCTGCTGTCCCAGCCCAAGCCCCCCGAGGGCTCTGTAACACTCAGGGCGGCTCCCCTCCCTCCTCAATGGCCTCACCGCAGTTCTCCCCATGCCTCCCCTGGGGGTGCAGAGGCACCCTGAGGTGCGCTCCCGTCCCCTCCTGTCACCCCACAACCTCTGGCCCTGGGGCTGCTGTGTCCCCAGCCGTCTCCCTCCCGCTGACGCCCCCACTGCCGTCTCTCCGCCTGCAGAGCGGTGCCGCGTCTAAGAGAACTCCCACCTGGTCCTGCCTCCTGGGTAATGTACCAGCCCTGCCCACGGCCTGGGGCTGACCCTGGGACAGACCCCACTGTGTCCGTTCCCCAGGGCTGACCCTGAGCAAGTGACTCTGGAATCCTGGGGTCTCTGAGAAAACCCAGCTGGCCACATGCCCGCGTCTCTAGGCTTGGCCTCTCCAGATGCCATTTCCTGTGTCCTGAGCACAGGCTGGGCCCCTTTCCTCCAGGGTGGGGGTAAGTGAGGGAGGGGGTCTCAGGGGAGGGTGGGCCTGGGTTGATGTCCCGACAGCCCCTCACGGGAATGGAAGGCAGGTGGTGAGGTAGGGGTTCCCCTCACACAAGCAGGGGTCCCTCACCCCCAGCTAATAGGGGCTGCCCCATACCCTGTAGCATCCCAGGGTCACAGGGGACCCCTCTTTGTACACATCAGGTCCCGGAGCCTCGACCCCTGTCCAGAGGAAGAAGACATCACACCTCCAGAGGGACCATGAGGCTGAAGACCAAGGAGCATTTCCTGGGACCCTGGGACTTCCCAGCCTCAGCCTGGGGTCTCTGTTCTCAGCCATCCCTTTTGAGCAATAAATAAACTAGTGAACCTGCTCCCCTGACTCTGTCCTGACTGGTGCATGTGGATGCAGCTGAGGGTAGGCTGGGGTTTGGGGGACTTGGGGGCTGGGAAACTCGGAGGTTGGGGGGCTTAGAGGCTGGGGGTCTCAGGGACTGGGGGGCTCAGAGGCTGGAG
The DNA here is from genome assembly GCF_009761245.1 of Sapajus apella. Lineage (NCBI taxonomy): Eukaryota > Metazoa > Chordata > Mammalia > Primates > Cebidae > Sapajus > Sapajus apella. Next base: position 2,437,029 of record NW_022437066.1, on the reverse strand, counting down.
GACTCAGGGGCTAGGAGGCTCAGAGGCTGGGGGGCTCAGGTTGGGAGCTCAGGGGTTGGGGGACTCAGACGCTGAGGGTCTCAGGGATTGGGTGGCTCCTCGGCTGGGGGGCTCAGGGCCTGGGGGCAAGGGGACTGGGGGCTGAGGGAGCTGAGTTCATGGTTTCTTCGTTGTAGGTCCCATCATATTTGGGGATGAAGACACATCGCAGGGGCTTCAGAATTTTCAGGAACTAGATAAGCATGCTGCTGATGTGGCCAGAGCTTGCCTTTCATGTTGGAGGTCCAAGCCACACAAAGCACAAAATATGAGAAATCACAGACCCATGCATTGAATGAATATTGATATAAAAATTTAAATGAGTTACTTACAAATCAAATTCTGCAGTATTTAAAAAATGCAAACCCCATGACCTCCGGGCATCGCTCAGGAGCATAAGGGAAGTTGCTACCAGAAAGAACTTTGCTGTCCGTCTTCATCTGCTCACACATGCCATTGATCTCTTCTGGGCTAATGTGAAACAGAGATTTCCCCTGGACTGAGGACCTCAACAAAAGAGGTCAGATGCGGGAAAGGAACTCGTTTTTCATTATAAAATATTTTGAACGTCACAAAAGGAAAAAGAATATCCATCAACAGAAATAGATTTGTCAATAACAGTGACATGTACAACTTTAAATTTTCAAAATATAGATGGCATGGATACATTTCTGGTAAAATATCAATTACCAATATTGGCTCAAAATGTATAAGAAAACTTAGAACAATCATCATAGAAAAAAAAGAAAAAACCAGAATAGTTCCAGATCTTCTGCCTGTGGATGAGAATAAAAAACCTTTATCTGAGGGGTCAGGTGCGGTGGCTCACACCTGTAATCCCAGCACTTTGGGAGGCCGAGGTGGGTGGATCACGAGGTCAAGAGATCGAGACCATCCTGGTCAACATGGTGAAACCCCGTCTCTACTAAAAATACAAAAATTCAGCTGGGCATGGTGGCACGTGCCTGTAATCCCAGTGACTCAGGAGGCTGGGGCAGGAGAATTGCCTGAACCCAGGAGGCGGAGGTTGCGGTGAGCCGAGATCGCGCCATTGCACTCCAGCCTGGGTAACAAGAGCGAAACTCTGACTCAAAAAAAAAAAAAAAAAAAAAAACCTTTACCTGATAGCTCCTGGCTCAGGCAGTACACTCCAGCGCATAGAAGATGAGGGGCTGCTCAGCTGCCCTGATAACAAAGCTGGACAAGGAAGACGCAGGGCAAGGAGGAGGATAGCCACCAGCTTTCAGAACCAATACACAAAGATCTGAATGTCTTATTAGCAAATTGAATCTAACGAATGTATTTGACATGCCATGATTTAGCCCAAAAAAACAAAGGATGTTTCAAGATTAGAAAATGTATCGATAAAGGTCAGGTGCAGTGGCTCACACCTGTAATCCCAGCACTTTGGGAGGCTGAGGTAGGCAGATCACCTGAGGTCAGGAGTTTGAGACCAGCCTGGCCAACATGGTGAAACCCTTTCTCTAGTAAAAATACAAAAACGAGCTGGGCGTGGTGGTGTGCACCTGTCATCCTAGCTACTTGGGAGGCTGAGGCAGGAGAATTGCTGGAACCTGGGAGGCAGAGATTGCAGTGAGCTGTGATTGCACCACTGCACTCCAGCCTGGGTGACAAAGTGAGACGCCATCTCAAATGTATCAATAAAATTAACTAACTTAAGACAAGTGGAGAAGCACCAAATATGAACCTTTAATTAACTTTTTAAAATATGTTTCAAAAAATATTATATTCCATTCATGAAGGAAACTTTGCACACCAAGAATGTCATTCAATATCAAATAGCTTATGCTGCTTTTAGGAAGAACCCTAAAACACTAAGTGAATAAACCGATGGCTGAAAGCACCAAAGAGTTATTTATTTGTGTAGAATTTCCTTTGTGGGTTAGCAGGAGTGCTGACTTCTCATGGTCACTCGGCAACTCAAGTGATCACATAGCCACCAGCTGTCGTGTTGCCAGAGGGAAAACATAGGTATCAGGGGACCTCGAACTGTCCGTTAAGTGCCTATCCTGAAAAGGACACCTATTACCGCCCTAGAAGGGGGCTGAAAAGTCAAATCCTACCTAGGTGTCCTACCTAAGAATAGAAGGGAACTTCCCTAAACTGATTTAAAAAAAAAAAAAAAAAACTAACCTATAACTCGTGCTTTATGTAAGCATTCAGTCTAGCTAAGATTGAGAAAAAAGCAAGGTTGTCCTTTCTCATTGCTCTTATTCAACACATACTGAAAGTTTCAGTGCAATAAGGCAATTAAAAGAAACAAAACCCATACACATTAGAAAGGAAACATTGGCATCAGAAAGAAAAAGAGCAAGAAGACACAAATCGCTCGTATCAGGAATGAACGAGGAGACATCACTACTGACCCTACAAACATCGACATGATAATAAGGGAATACTGTGAGCAACTCTACACACGGAGATTTTACAACTTAGATGAAATGGACCAATTCTCTGAAAAATACGCTCTACCACAACTTATTCAATATGAACTAGATCACTTGAATAGCCCTTACGACTATTAAGGAAATTGAACTTTTAATTGAAAATCTACCATAAAGATATATCTTGGGGTGCAGATGGTGTCACAAGGTGTTTATACCAAATGCTTAAAGAATTTGCACTAATGCCACACAATCTGTTGCATAACATAGAAGAGGCAGTAACACGTCTTAATTCACTTTATGAAGCCAGTATTATTACCCTGACACCAAAATCGCATAAACCCAGTAATAAAGGGTGGGGGGTTAGAGTGACTGTAGCCTAGTGTTTCTCATTATTACAGATGTGACAATCCTTAACAAAATCTTAGCAAACAGATTTCGGCAGTATATAACAATAACTGTACACCATGAATAAGAAGGGTTTACACCAGGGAGGAGAGGTGGGTTCCACATTTAAAAATCAATTTCTGTAACCCACCATATTATCAGGCTAACAAAGAAAAAAACATAGGATCATATCAATCAATACAGAAAATGCGTTTCACAAAATTCAATATCTGCTCATATTTTTTTTCCAAAAACTCAGAAAAGTAAAACTAGAGAGGAGCTTCCTTAGCTTGATAAAGAACATCCACAAAAAAACTTACAATTAATACGATCCCCACCTGTGAACGACCGAACGCATTCCCTCGTGGTCAGTTCCAGTGGCCGTAACACAGCATGGCACACTGAGTTGCTTGAACAACAAACATCTATTTTTGCAGTTCTGGGAATGGCCGGAAAAGGAGCAGAGTGCCGGCAGATTTCACGTCTGTGGGGGGTCTCTTCCTGGTTTGCAGGTGGCCGCCTTCTTGCTGTATCCTCACGAGGTAGGGAGAAAAGTCTCATCTCTCCCCTTTTTATAACGGCATTTGGGAAATAAAAATGAAACTCTAAGCCCCCCACGGCTGAACAGACCCCTCTTGGCCAAGCAGACCACGAAATAACCTTGAAAACTGAGTTCTAATCCATCACAGGATGGGGGGTCAGACACTCCTCCTTATCACCCCGACCCCCTGTACACAGTCACTGCCATTAGACTTTTTTCCCTAAGGCTAATTAGAAACGAGCCCTTTCAAAAGACTCCACTGCTGGTATCAATCAAGCACCTGACGCTGCTTCTCCATTTTTTTTTTTTTTTTTTTTTTTGTTTCAATGCAATCGCTCAGCATTCCTTCCTAATTAGAGATCGCTGACCGCAGAGGGGCTCTGGCTGGTCTGCGCGGAACGGCATAAAGCTCCCTTGCTCATGCGTGTTTCTCCTTTCATAAATCTTCCTACAGCGTATTAAATAGGTACATTCAGCCACTCTACTGAGCATAAATTCCTGCTCCGTTTTCCTCTCTGTGGAAACCCCTGTTTCTGGCTTCTGGCCTAAGGCAACACTTCTCGGCCTGTCAGAATGGCCACCCTGCAGACTGAACCCCTTAGGAGAAATAAACTCTCCTTTCCAAATATACAGACCTCGTCATTCTTCAGTCGATATGATTGGTGATGAGGAAGAGCCTCAGGTTCTCCCAGCATGACTGGAAGTCAATGCACCGTCTTCAGCTCAGCTGTCTCCCCAGCTGGTCACACAGGGAGGAGGCCGGGTGAGGTCTCCGGGATCTGAGATCTCCTGCTTTTAGGTTCAAGACTTCAGAGACTTTTATTTCTCTCCACCCCGTTCCTTTATTTCTTCCTGTTTCCTTCCCAGTCCCTGTCCTGGTTCCCTCCAGCTAGACTCTGGAGGGAATGTTTCCGTTGGCTCTGGGTTTAGGAGGGGACCTTCCCAGTCCAGTCAGACTCAGCTGGTCCATGAGGTTTTATGAGGACTCTCCTGCTAAGGACACTCGAAGGGGCCCTTCCTAAGCTGAGTGCAATTACAGAGAACCTGAGTGCCAGGCCTGAGTGCCAACCTTTGTTCTAAGGGGAAAACAGAGAGAGCCTCGTTCTGAGAGAACAGTCTCTGATCAGCCACCATCAGAGACTCCGGAGGCTTCCATGTTCAAAAAGGATGGGATGATTGAATTTCTTCTTTAAAAAGAAAACATGATAGGGTCGTGGCTAGACTTAGAATAAATGAAAGAGAAAAATCTGACCTGAAACAATGTTGGAGGCTCAAACTCCTCACTTCAGATGGCCCACGGGAATAACAAAAGCCACGTTCTTGGTGGAGTAACAGTTCAAATTCTGTGATTTCACTGCCGTGGCCTGGGTTTGATCCCTGGTCAGGGAGCTCTTTCGGTTTGACATTTGCGTGACTTTTCCCAGTTATTGATGCTTTTTTTACTCCACTGACAGCTTTTGATTCACTGTATTCTGCTGGTGTGGGCACACGGGGATTTGGGGCCTTTGTGTTCAGAGCATCGGCTGAGAAGCTAAGACCCCGAAATGTGGGTTGTGCCCGATTTATGGCTAGTGAAACTTTCCTTTCTTTGAGCTGTGCTGTGATTTCACCCAAATCTCATCCTGTAGAGCCCATAATTCCCACGTGTTGTGGGCGGAGCCCTGCGGGAGATGACTGACTCCTGGGGGCGTGTCTTTCCCTTGCTGTTCTGTGATCGTGAATGGGTCTCCCGAGATCTAATGGTTTTAAAATACGGGAGTTTCCCTGCACAGGCTCGCTCTCCCCTTGCCTGCCGCCATCCGCATTAAGCTATGACTTGCTTCTCCTTGCCTGCCGTCATGACTGTGAGGCCTCCCCAGCCACGTGGAACTGTGAGTCCAATCTAACCTCTTTCTTTTGTAAATTACCCAGTGGCAGGTAAGTCTTTATCAGCAGCATGAAAACATATTAACACAGGCTGTCTTTGGGGTGATTCTGGATCTTGTGCCGACTGCCTTGCACCTGTTTGGAGATGCCTCAGACATCCTTGGTTCAGCCACAACCTTGGTTAAGGCTTGGTTGGTTTCCCTTGGAAAGTTGCCTTTGGTAAAGAAGTTCAAAAACCAGAAATATCAGCTGTTTGTCCTGGCTGAAATCTGGTAATAAGATATTTAAATGGGAGTTTTTTGTGTTTTTTTTAAAGCTCCAAGGTTACAAGTCAGAATACTTAAAACTGGATTGCAAGCTATAATTATATATTTTTTAAAGCCTTTATGCTTTTTTCCTTTTTGGATCCTGTTTTTGAAAAATAAAAATTCTTCTCCGTCAACTGAATTTTGTCTGTTTCTCCATTTACTTGTGTCTGTCGCTCCTTTCTCTTGCCACCCCTAATACTCACATGCAGACCTGAGATCGCTTCTAACAGCCTAAGAGCTGAAAGGATAAAACAGAATAATGTCTACTTACAGATGACATGGCTGTTCACATGGAGAATCTCAAGGAATCTACAAAACACAAACAAACAAAACTCCTAGAACAAATAAATGAGTTCACTCCGGTGGCAGGATAAAAGTTAAAGACACAAAAATTCATTGCCTTTCTACATACTAGCCATGCACAGATGGACACTGAAATGTAAAATACAATGCCAGTTACAGTCACTCAGAAAAAAGTGGGATGCTTAGGTGTGAACTGCATGAAATGTACATGATCTGTATGCTAAAAATAATGCCGATGGAAAAAAATCAAGAAAGTTCTAAATAAATGGAGAGACATTATGTTCATGGACTAGACGACTTAGCATAGTAAAGGTGGAAATTCTCCCCAAATTGATAAAGAAGCTAATGCAATTGTCATGGAAATTCCAGCAACCTTTTCGGTAGACACAGGTAAGATTATTCTAAGATTTATGGAGGGAAAAGTAAAAGAACTAGCATAGCTAAAATATTTTTGTAAAAGAAGAATAAAATGGGAGGAATCAGTCTATCAGGTGTCATTTCAAATATTAGCATGTAGTTATAAGACTGTACTGTATTAGCAGACGTGCAAGGCACATGGCTCAAAGGAACAGGGTAGGTAAAATCCAGAAGTAGACTGACACAAATATGCCCAATTTTTTTTTTTTTTTTTTTTTTTTGAGTCAGAGTTGTGCTCTTGTTACCCAGGCTGGAGTGCAATGGCGCGATCTCGGCTCACCGAACCTCCGCCTCCTGGGTTCAGGCAATTCTCCTGCCTCAGCCTCCTGAGTAGCTGGGATTACAGGCATGCGCCACCATGCCCAGCTAATTTTTTGTATTTTTAGTAGAGACGGGGTTTCACCATGTTGACCAGGATGGTCTCGATCTCTTGACTTCGTGATCCACCCGCCTCGGCCTCCCAAAGTGCTGGGATTACAGGCGTGAGCCACCGCGCCCGGCCCCCAATTTTTGACAAAGGCAAAAAAGCAGTTCCATTAAGGAACAAATTGTGCAATTGTACACCCTTAAGCAAAAAAGAAAAGAAAAAGGAAGGGAAGGGAAGTCCGTAAGGAAGAAAGAAAGAACAAAGAAAAATAACTTCTATCTAATTCTCATACCTAATAAGAAAACATTAGTGCAAAATATGGATCTCAGACTAAAACATAAATGTGAAACTATTAAGCTTTTAGAAAAAATAGGAAAAAAATTTCCATAATCTAGGTTTCGGCAAAGAGTTCTCACTTTACACCGTAAGCATGACCCATAAAATTAAAAATTGATATATTAATCTTCACCAAAGTCAAAAACTTTTGCTCTGCAAACAGCTCCATTAAGAGAATGAAAAGGTAAGCTTCAGAGAGAGTGAAAACATCTCATCTCACCTGAGCTCGGAGTGAGAACTCACTCATCACTGCCGGGCGGGCCCCAGGCCACGACCCACACCCCTCCTACCGGCCCCACCTCCAGCGCTTCAGTATGAGATTTGGAGAGGACAAACCTCTAAACCAGCCACATCGTAACTGCTTCGGAAATAGATCGGCAGTTTTTTCATTTCCAGTTCGCGTACTTGCCACCCCACCCAGCAGTGAAGACATACGTGTTCACACATGACTTGTACATGAACACTTGCAGCAGGTAACTTAATTAACAACTGCCCCCAACTGCGAGCAACCCAAATGTCCACCAACTGGTGAATGGACAGAGTCACCGGGAAGAAACTGCTTCTACAGGCAACAGCAAGGATATTCTCAAAAGCATCACACAGAATGAGCAAAATTCATACACAAAAGGTCACATCACTGGCGCTCAGGGGGTGGTTTAGCAGGGCTGACCGCAAAGGGGCATGAGAGACATTTGGTGGGGCATGGAGCTTTTCTGTGTCACGATTGTAGTGTGGTTTCATGACTGTGTGCCTTTGTCAAAAGTCAGAACTGTACACTAAAAAGAGAATTTTACTAGAATCCTCAATAAATCTGACTTTTTAAGGAGCGAAGAAAGAGACGCAAGGCTTCTAAACTGAAAAAAATGGCAACACTGTTAGGAGACATTAAAGATGTAAACGGAGAAATATTCCATATCCACGGATCGGATGGCTCAGTGTTGCCAAGACATCAATTAATCTGCAAATGCAAAGCAATCCCGATCGCATTGAACACGTTAGGTTTTTTGTGTGTAAAAACTGACAAGCTAATTTTAAAAATTCATTTGTAATTGCAAAGGAGCAAGAATAGTAAGGACAACATTCAAAAGAAATAAAAGTGGCCGGGTATGGTGGCTCATGCCTGTAATCCCAGCACTTTGGGAGGCTGAGGCAGGCAGATCACTTGAGGTCAGGAGTTTGAGACCAGCCTGACCAACATGGTGAAACCCCATCTCCACGAAAAATACAAAAATTGGCCAGGTGTGGTGGCACACACCTATAGTACCAGCTACTTGGGAGGCTGAGGCAGGAGAATTGCTTAAACCCAAGAGGCAGAGGCTGCAGTGAGCCAAGATCATGCCCCTGTACTCCAGTCTTGGTGACGGAGCGAGATTCCCTCTCGGAAAAAAAAAAAAAAATGAAATAAAAACGCAGGCCTGTTATAAAGCTACAGTAATGCGGACAGTGTGACATCACGGAAGGATTGGCATCTTGAGCAACGGAACAGAAAAGAGGCTCAGACACAGACTCCCCACAGCCCCGCAGAGCTGAGGGGTGGGAAGTGGGGCTAAGATCTTCTCTGTTAAGGGCACGGCGTCGCCTGGGGAAGCGCGGGGAAGACGCAGTTTTTGTTGCTTTTGTTTTTTGGAGGTAGAGTCTCTTTCTGTCGCCCGACTGGAGTGTGCAGTGGTACAGTCTCGGCTCACCGCAACCTCCATCTCCCGGGTTCAAGCAATTCTCCTGCCTCAGCCTCCTGAGTAGCTGGGACTACAGGCATGCACCACCACACCCAGCTAAATTTTTTGTATTTTTAATGGAGATGGGGTTTCGCCACGTTGGCCGGGCTGGATTTGACCTCTTGACATCAAACGATCTGCCCACCTCAGCCTCCCGAAGTGCTGAGATTACAGGCGTGTGCCACTGCGCCTGGCCTTGGAAGATGTGTTTTGAATCCCCTCCTCACATCATATGCAAAAATAAATTCCAGAGACACCAGGCAATAAGGTTTCAGAGGAAAACAAAATATACTTGTGGACTGGGAGTCTGCAAAGATTTCTTAAACAGGGCTCAAAAGAGCCCAGCATGAAAGGAAAAGTTAGGTAAATTGGACTATGCAGCAATTAAGACCCAATTAAGAGGGCGAAATGGCAACCCAGAGAGCAGATGTTCACCGAGAGGATTTGTCCCAGAGAGGACTTCCATCCAGAAGGGAAAGGAAAGGCAACCCCACCGAAAATGGACAGGCACCTTGAACAGAGGCTTCACCCAAATACCAAAAAGAATAAATTGGCTGGGTGGGTGGCTCGTGCTTGTAATCCCAGTGCTTTGGGAGGGCAAAGCTGGAGCATTGCTTGAGGCCAGGAATTTGAGACCAGCCTGGGCAACATTGCAAGACCCCAACTCTACACACACATAGGCACACAAAAGAATATTAAAATGCTGGCCGGGCACGGTATGGCGCACACCTGTAATCCCAGAACTTTAGGAGGCCAAGGTGAGCGGATCACCTGAAGTCAGGAGTTTGAGACCAGCCTGGCCAACATGGTGAAACCAACTAAAAAGATAAAAAAAAAAAAAAGCCGGGGGTGCTGGCGGGTGCCTGTAATTCCAGCTACTCGGAAGGCTGAGGCAGGAGAATCGCTTGAGCCCAGGAGGTGGGGGTTCAGCGAGCCAAGATCGCGCCATTGACTCCAGCCTGAGCGACAAGCACGAGACTCTGTCTCAAAAAAATATATATATATACACACATATATATATATGTAAATGGTGAATTAACATGGTTATTCATCGGAAAACGCAAATTAAGCTGCAATGCAGCAGGCGCCCACCAGAGGGCGAGCAGGGGGACGCTGCTCTGCGAGCGTCCCGACCTCAGGTGACCTGCCCGCCGCGGCCTCGCAGGTGCTGGGCCGACAGTCCCGGGGTGCTCTGGCTCGGGGGCTGATCCCTGCGGAAGAGCGGGGAACGCGGGGATGAAGCAGAAGCAAGTGCAACCCCGCAGGCAGCTGGGGCTCCCGGGGCTGGAGCGTGGGCAGGCGGAGGCTGCGCCCCGGGCAGCTCCCGCGGAGCCGGCCACCTTGAATCCGGACCAGGGAGGGAACATCACCCACCGGGGCCTGTCGGGGGTGGGGGTGGGGGTCGGGTC
>NW_022437066.1:2398705-2416936 GCF_009761245.1 Sapajus apella | reverse complement strand
TCACCTGTCAGAAACAGCTGGGAAACAAGTCCAGCAACTGTCAATGACCCCAGATTGAGAGGAAACTGATGAAAAGAATCCTAGGGGATTTTGCCATTTGACGCCGGAACACAGACTCCCCAGCCATCACACTCCCTGCCTCGGGAGACTCTGGAGCAGGAAACCCCCTGGGGGTGTCGGCCACTCCGCAGGAATCACCCTCCCCTGCCTCAGAGCGCCTCTTGCCCCAAATGAGACTCAAAAGCCCTGCTTGCTGAGGGCTCGGGTCGGCCAGCTGAGTTTTGAGGTCCCTCAGGCACCGGGAGCCTGGGTGGAGACTCCGGGTGATGCCCTGCCCGGGGCCCCACTGGATACGGGAGGCCCCTCTGAGGTCAGGCTGGCCCTGCCCCGGGGGCTGACACACAGAACGAAGGTGCTCCAGGTGCTCAGGGAGGAAGAGCCTCCCATGGGCACCGCTGGGGGCAGGGGCACCGTGCTCTCTCGGAGCTCACCCCAGGCTGCTGAGGGAGGTGGGTGGACTATCTCTGGGGTCAAGTCTTGCCCAACCCACCCTCTCCAAGACTCCCTCCCTCACGTGCCAGGCTGTGGGTCTTCAAGAAGCTGATCTCCTGGAAGCTTCTCTCATGGGTCAGATGAAATTTCACTCCAAATCTTTCACTTTGCAATGAAAGGCTCATCATGAAGCTTAACGTTAAAACCACGTGTTTGTCAGTAATGTCAGACTTTCAAAAGCTAAGGGTTCACTTTCTGATGAAATGGAAAGCCCTGGAAAGCATCAGGCCCAGGACCCTGCACCGACAGTCAAAGGGCCCGGCTAAGGCTCCCCTGAGCTTTGTGTCCTCATCCCAGAATGAAAATGACCTGGCCCCAAATATGTGCCCAGGGTGCAGGCCGTTGGTCCAGGCACCCCTGGCTCCCTGTAGTGACAGGTCCAGCTCCCAAGCCGCTCCGTGCTGCCCCAGGGCACCTTCCCCCTTTCCACCCACAGTGACCCCATGTCTTCCTTTCCCCGTCAGGAGGCTGGTCAGGACTGGTCAGGCTCTGGTCCACCTAGGCCTGAAGATGGAGCTCCCCTGCTGCCCGTTCCTCACCAACCCCTGGCCTGGAGCCCTCCACTCCCAGGTGGCACCCACAGCCCTGAGGCCCTGGGCCACCCACCCTGGACAGAGGAAATGAACGAGGTCAGGTGGTGTGGACCCTCAGGCGCCCAGGAATGAGGCCGGAGCTGGCCTGGAGGCTGGGGCTGGGCTGCGTGTGCTCAGGACCTCCTGAGTGTGTCAGGAGGGGCAGCACTGGTCACCCGTGGGCTGGTCACTCCCCAGCAGCCAGGACTGCAGTCATCAGACGAGACGGCACTCAGTGCAGGGGCATGTGCCCACCCTTGACAGGTCAGCGCCTCAGCTCTGTCCACTCGGCCCCAGCAGTCCTCCTGTCTCAACCCCCAGCATAAAGGCTTGACCTGGTCCTGTGGACCTCACAGGAGGGCATCCCCCAAGGCCCCTGGCCAGGCTCCTCTTTTGATGGACACAGGGTTGTCTTGGGACTGGTTCTCCTGCCTGCCTCTGAAGCATCTCTGGGCCTCTCAGGCCCACACTAAGGAGACCAAACCACACCCTGTCACTGCACTACCCGCACCCCCCCACGCCTCTGACTCCCACTCCACCTCCTGGCCCCGCCCCCCTTTTCCTGGCTCACCCGGAGCCCCTCAGCCCTGCTCATAGATGGCTTTTAGGGAACCGGCACGTAAAGTGCTGGGTGGGCACCGTGCCCACCCCTGTGGAGACGCGGACTCACCCGCTGCCTCCGTTCACGTTTGTGTCCAACCATCCCCACATGGTGGCACTCCAGATGCTCTTCAGCTTGTGCCCCGAGCCCAGCACCCTTCCCAGCTCCCACTGCGTCTTTTCCACCCCAACCCTCTCTCCCATCTGGTTCCTGAGCTCAGCCTCGGTCGCTCGGGGCTGAAAATGACCTCTTCCCACGTTATCTCAGCAACGCGGCAGCATCCGGGCCTCTCCCAGGCAACCCCGTGTGGGTGACCCCCCCATATAGGCACCGAGGAATGACAGCTAAGCAGAACCCTGGCACAGTTAGGGCTTGAGGAATATCTCACTTTACGGTGTTACTACTCAGCTATTTCCTTCTATATATCCTTTACATAATCATATATTAGTTCATAAAATTAGGACTTGAAGAATCCCTTTATATAATCATTAATAGTTGATAGTATGAGTGCCTAAAGAATATTTCCCTACATATATACCTGTAATTATATCTCAGTTCATACTCGGAGGAATGCCTAGAGTGGACACAGTACAGAGCATGAATTAAGGAATAAGCAGCTTATAATCGGAGAAATGCCTGGAGCAGACACAGTGCAGAGCATGAATTAAGGGAAAACAGTTACACCAGGACAAGAATCCATGGCCCAGGCGGCAGCGCTCAGTATCGTGAAGATACCCGCTGTATGGCAGGCTTGGGGCAAGGGCCACTCCTCCTGATAAAGGAGTTGTAGGACCTTGCTCCTGTTCTTGTGGAAGGTGCCCTCAGAACGGCAATCAACCTTGGTGACTGTGAACTTTATCAGCTCTTGCTGCTGTGCTGCTTGGAAAGCATCTTCCCATAGAACCCATTGGAAGCTGCCAGAAGGTGGCGGTAACCTTGACAGCTCTGTCACTGCTGTGTGACTTAAGGCATCCTCCTATAAATCTTCTTAGAAGTAGTTTCCCATAGATAGAAGTATCGCACACTGCACCCTCTTCACTGTGCACAGCCCACCTTCAAGCCTCAGTGACCTAATGGGGGTGGACCCCTTACTGCACCTGGCCCTTGCCTTCGTGGGAACGGGCCCCTTGCTGCGCGCTGTCCACCTCCTGGCCTAGGCGACCTAATGGGGGTGGACCCTATGTTTTATTGCTCACGACCCTATCACTATCCTCAAAGATGATTTCACTCACTGCCCTGCCCCCTAACCTATACACAATAAATACAATTCTGGACATTCGGGGCTCGCCACCCTCGCCATCCTGGCCTCGCCAGCCTTGCCTGACTCCGCTCATAGTGGCGTGGCCCCCCGAGCCCAGATGCATTTTCTTTGTACTTCTGTGTCCTGTCTCTTTATTTCTCGGATCCTGCGCCTCAGCACAGCATAAGGCTCACCCCACGACCCTGTGGGGCACTCAGCCCTACATCTGGCTCCCAACGTGCCCTACATGATACCAGTTGGCCATCAGGTGTACAGGGCCTGGGACAGGCTCTGGGTAATGGAGGCAGCAAGGCAACGGAGGGAGGTGGGCAGGACCTCAGGAAGGGACAGACGTGGGAAGACGCCCCCATGAGCCTGCCCCAGGGGCCAAATCCTCCCCCCGGCACATGGGGTAGGGGAGGTCCTACTGGGCTGTGCCGGAGATGGCAGCAGAGCTTCTGGGTTCCCAGGTCACCATCAGGTGTGACCCCAGAGCCAGCGGGCCCCGTCCTGCCCCTGCTCCTCCTGAGCACAGTGAGCCAGCCCTGCACCTGCTCTTCAGTGGCTTCTCGCCTGTGCCCAGCCAGCCAGCAGGGCTCCTCGGCTCAGGGGAGGGGTCCTTCCCTTGGAGAGAGCTTGGTGAGAGTAGAGTCTGTCCCCGTCCTCAGAACCTCAGGCTAGCACCCGGCCACCAGGGAGGCTGGGAAGTAGGGAAGGTGCCCAAGGCAGACGTCACAGGCCCAGGGCAGCAGCTGGGCCCCGGAAGGTCCAGACGGAGCGCGAGGACCCCCTGAGGCCCAGCCGAATGGCAGACTTGAGGTTGAGTGTGGCTGCTGTGGACTGGCTCCTGCGCCCAGAAGGAGGAAGGATGGTGGCCGGAGCCTCTGCACCCAGAAGGAGGAGGGATGGCGGCCGGAGCCTCCGCCCTGCGCTGACCCTGCCCAGCCCTAGCACCTTCCGGAACCTGCTTGTGGAGCTAAGCCAGTGCGATGTGGGCAGGATGCCGGATGCTGTATCGGCCCCCGGCCCCTCGACTCAGGCACGGCCAGCTCAGCGCTGGAGAGTGTGTGGGAGCCAGACTGAGTCAGCCACGGGCGGCAGCTGCTCTGTCTTCCAAGACGTGGCGGGGGCCAAGTTCCCCCAGGCCCACCGGAGTCCCAGTGCCTGTGGCCAGGCGCAGGGAATGGGACCTCATCCTCTAGCCTGGCCATTACCAAGGCTGACTGGAGAGAGCTGCCCCTCCCCGGCCTGCTGATGGAAGCCTCCAGAAACGCCCTGCGTATCAGGCCCAGCCCCACCAGCCAGGGTTTTGGAGCCTCCCCGACAGGCTGGGTGCGTTTCCCGCAAACCTCACCAGCCCCTCAGCCAGGACCTTTGGCCGAGACCTGAATTCACAGTGAAGTCGGGCGGGGGGGGCCTAGGGGGCGGGGAGCGTGCACTGGACTGAGCGTTTGAGCGTTTTCCTTTATTACCTGACTCCGTCCTCAGAGCGCCTGCACAGACCGAGTCATCCCTGCCCCCTCTCCATCTTTGGAGAGTAAAGAGAAGCTCCTCGTGTTGAACTTGGGACTGCCCACATCCCATGGTGCAGGGGCGTCACTCCTAGAGCTACCCCTGCAGCGCCAGCCCTGAGTAGCCCCCAGTGTCCACCTAAGAAAGTGGAGGCCAAGCCAGTGGTCACCCTGAGACCAGCTGTAGTCCCCACACCAGACCTCAGACTCCCTGAAAGCCGGGACGTGCAGGGACCAGGCAGCCGCTCCTTAGCCCCAGGCAGCCCCAAGCAGGAGGAAGGTGGGGAGGTGGGGTGGTTACAGAGGCAGGTGCTACTTCGAGGGCTGGCAGGCATCTGAGCGGCTGCAGCAGTGGGAGAGGGAGGGGGAAGGGACCAGAACACAGGGTCTTTGTGGCCTGGAGGTCTGCACTCAATCCAGATGCAAAGGAGGACCCAGGATGGCCGAGCAGGCTGTGTGCTCCACGGCATGCCCACGCTGGCCTCTGGACATGTGAGGGCAGGAGGATGGGGCGGGAGAGAGGCTCATGGCCTGGCCCGGAGGAGCTCCAGGGTGAAGAGAGGGGGCAGGAGGGAGACGTTTGCAGGAAGCAGGAACACGGGGCAGACACCTCAAGAGGGCTTGGTGCCCGGCTGTGCCGAGTGCCCTCCCAGGGCTGGTCTGCGGCACCCCTCCGCCATCCCCACACCCGGGCAGGGCCCACCGCGAGCAACGGTGAAGGGGATGCAAAGCCTCCTGCAATTGTGGCTCCAGCAGCTGGTGGGCAAACACGCTGGGACTGGGGCCTGGGGAGGAGGGATTGGGGGCCCTGGGGAGGAGGGGCTGCGACCTGGGGAGGAGGGGCTGGGGGCCCTGGGGAGGAGGGGCTGGGGCCCTGGGGAGGAGGGGCTGGGGCCCTGGGGAGGAGGGGCTGCGACCTGGGGAGGAGGGGCTGCAGCCTGGGGAGGAGGGGCTGGGGGACCTGGGGAGGAGGAGCTGGGGGACCTGGGGAGGAGGGGCTCCGGTCTGGGGAGGAGGGGCTGCAGCTGAGGGAGCCCACATCCTCCTCTGCCCTCCCCTCAGCCTCCAGCCATAGGCCTCATCCCAGACTCTGGTTAAACCGCCCTGACAGCCACCCCACGCCCGGCCCAAACCACATCTTTGCATCACTTTAGACACCAGGCGACAGGGAGGCGGCGGGGAGGCGGCATCATTCCTGGGGTAGGATTGCGGAACTCTTAGGCAGGTGGGACGGTGGGGTGGGCCCCAGCAGCACAGAGGAGGGAGCTGGCTTCAGGCGCTCCCGCTTCCCCCGAGTCATGGCTCTGGAGACCGCACTGCTCCTGCTGCTGGCCCTCGGCCTGGACCTGGCAGGTGCCCAGAAGGCTCTGGAAGAAGTGCCAGTACAGTGGGGCTTTGATGCTCACAAGGTAAGTGTCATGGGTCCAGCCCCCAGGCTTAGGCCTGGAACAAGAGCTTGGGTGGACACGGGTGTCACATTGAGGAGGTGCAGGGGGTGGGGGGTTAGGTCCCTGCCTGACCCTGCAGGCACTCTGGAGGGTGAGCTGCACCTGGGCCTGGGGCCACCCCAGGCGGGAGACGGCTCTGTCGTCCTGCACAGCCAGCGCCATTGGCCACTGACGAACCTCGGGCCCATCGCTCTCTCCGGGCTGTGGAAGCCGGGGCTCAACAGCAGTTTCGGGAGAAGGCTGCAGGGTGGAGGCTGGAGGAACAGAGTGCTGTTGCTGGGCACAGGCAGGCAGTGGGGTCCTGGGGAACAGGAGAGGGGCTCACAAGGAAGCCAGCCCCGGGCGCAGGGAGGGTCCCAGCTCCTCCTCCCCATGCAGCCCCTGGGGTCCTGGTCCCGCTGGGGGGAGTTCAGGGATAGAGGGACACCTGGCACCGCACCAGACCCTCTCCTCCCCACTCCCTGACCAGGGGAACAGAGCTTGGGCCAGGCAGGGGTGGGGGTGCAGGGCTGACGGAAGTGGGAAGGGGATTAGGCAGAGACCAGAGAGAGGCGGACTGGAGGTGACTCTTCCCAGGAGGAAGCACAGCTCAGCCTCCACGTGGACCCACGGATGGGCATTTGCCAATACAGACTGGGAAGGGGAAACATTTGCCAGCACAGCCCCCAGAAGGGGCAGGGCTACCCGCTGACCAATGCTTAGTGCCAAAGCTGGGGCCTGCCGGTGCCACACAGCCAGGAACTCACTCACCTTCCCTGCCCCAGCCCATGCCCCTGCAGGTGGAGGGGGTGCCGCACAGCCGGGCACTAGCTGGCCTCTCTCCCACCCAGCCCTCACCCCTGCAGGTGGAAGGGGTGCCACACAGCCAGGCACTCGCTGACCTTCCCTGCCCCAGCCAATGTCCCTGTAGGTGGAGGGGGTGCCACACAGCCAGGCACTAGCTGGCCTCAGAGCCCAGAGGGGGCCTCCTGGTGCCACAGAGCCAGGCGCTAGCTGGCCTCAGAGCCCAGAGGGGGCCTCCTGGTGCCACACAGCCGGGCGCTAGCTGGCCTCAGAGCCCAGAGGGGGCCTCCTGGTGCCACAGAGCCGGGCACTAGCTGGCCTCCCGCCCCCAGCCCACACCCCTGAAGGTGGAAGGGGTGCCACACAGCTGAGCACTAGCTGGCCTCTCCCACTCCGGCCCTCACCCCTGCAGGTGGAGGGGCGCTGGTTCACCCTGCAGCTGGCAGCCAGCCGCGCAGAACTGGTCTCCCCAGCCGACCCCCTGAGGCTCGCCCTGCACTCCATCCGGACCAGTGACCGTGGGGACGTGGACTTCGTGCTGTTCTGGAAGTAAGCATGGCTTCTGCCGCCCCCTCAGGCACTTATTCTCAGACCCAAGGAACAGTAACAGTGTTCAGAGCCAGAGGGACACATCACACCAAGCTGAGGCCCAAGACCCTGTTCTGAGAGGGTGAGCTTGGAAGCTGCCAGAGGCAGGTGCAGGAAACACACAACCCGGCCGCGGAGGCCACGTCCAGTCCCAGCAGACGTGTCCACTGGGCCACGGGCCTATGTTCCAGCTGTGAAGGAAGCCGGAGGCTGGCATTTTCAATGTGATCTCCGGTGTTTGAAAGCTGCCTACTAATTCCCAATAACCCTCTCCCAAGGACCACAGCCACCCCTGCCCACGCCCCTTTCACCCCCATGCAAGCCGGGAATCCTGAGGACAGCTGCCCTGTCAGCACAAGAAAACCCACCCTGGGACAAGCTGCACTGAGCCAGTGACGCCCACAACAAGCCTGTGCGATTCCACCTGCACCCACAGCCCTGAAGGTGGTTACAGCCACAACCTAACCGCCTTCAGGGTCTGTCATGCTGGGTCCAGACACACCTCGTGGCAGCCTGCAGAGTCCCAGGGGTTACTGGGCACCCACCCCAAATGAGAAACTGAACCCCCTGGAGCCAGGGGCGTGGGGGTGAGGGGGCTCTGTCTATGCACAGAGCAGAGCAAGTGGGGACGGGCAGGACAGTCAGGGTCCCAGCCCCCAAGGCCTGCAGCTCAGAGCAAAGGCCAGACTGGGACCAGTCCATTCTGGTAAGTTTGACGTCATCCCAGATATGGGGAGGCTCCTGCTTCCTCACTCCTGCCCCATCCCAGCACCACGGGTGTCGCCTCCTCCTGGCCGCACAACCCTGGTGCCTGTGCCAGTACAAGGCTGCCCCTGAGCCTGGGGAGCTGATGCCCTGGGGAGGACAGCAGGGCTCTCAGCTGGTGGCAGCCCCAGTGTCCCCTGGTGGAAAGCCCTGAGAGGTTACCCCGTCCTGGGACAGGTCAACAGGACGCAGCTGGGGGCTGACCAGGCCCTGGTTCCCTTCTCTCCTCCCAGGGGAGAAGGGGTGTGTCAAGAAAAAAGCATCACTGTCCATCCCACCCAGCTGCAAGGCCAGTACCAAGGCTCCTGTGAGTGCCCCTGTCCAGGATCCGGGCTGGGCTCTGAGTGGGGAGGGGCGAGCAAGGGACGCTGGGACGCCTGGTCCTGGCCACGACACTCAGGAGTGGCTGCTGGCTTTGGGGGACGGCCAGGTGCTGGAAGAAGGCCGTGCGTCCTCTTGGTGGCACTGCACTGTCCACAGGGCATGGGGGGTCCGGGACCCGGGGGAAGGAGGAGAGGGGCATCACACATCACCCGGCCCCGGGTCTCCGCAGTTGAGGGGAGCAGCATGCACGTCCGCTTCGTCAGCACCGACTACAGCAACCTCATCCTTTACGTGCGCTTTGAGGATGACGAGGTCACCAGCCTGTGGGTGCTGCTGGGTAGGTGGTTGGCTCTCCCTGGCGCTGGCCAGTGCGGTGCTCGGGTCCCCCGACAGGAGGGAGAGGCTGCCAGACACTCTCAAGTCTTCGTGGAGACTTGCTGTCCTGTCTGGGAGGGGTCTTCCATGAAGGGTGTTCCGAGGGCGCAGGCAGCCTTGGGCGGAGCTGAGCACTTCCTCCGACACGCGCCCCTCCCTCGAGGAGGGCATCCCCATGCAGGACGTGCACGGCGCGTCTGCTCCGAGCCAGGCACTGCTCTGGGAGCTTGAATTGTCAGTGGGTGAAACTGAGAACAAGCCTTCCTTGTCCTCCTCCTCCTCAAGCAATGTCTCGGGGTGCTGTGCGGCTCCTGAAAGTCAAAGCGCCGTGGGAGAAGGGCTGGGAGGGCACAGGGGACGGAGTGGGGGACATCGAGGGCGGCAGTGTCCTGATGACGAGGAACTGGAGGCATTTCGGGGCAGACTATCAGCTGGAGCCCGAGCCCAGGATGGGGTGGGGGAGCGGGCAGCAGCAGCTGAGAGGCCCCAGGGCCGAGAAGGTCAGGGAGGTGGGAGGGGCAGCACCAGGCCAGAGCTCAGGACCCTCTGGGGGTCTCCACTGAGGTGGGCCAGGCCTGACTCCCTCCTTCCAGGGGCGCTTTGCCTGCTGTGCTCAGAACAGACGGTGTGTTTATAGGAGGCAAGATTGGGGCCGCTGCAGTCAGAGCTGGCCGGGCCTGGGAGACCGCAGGGGAGGTGTCCAGCGAGCCCCCTGCCAGTGTCACGGTGACTCAGTGGTGGGGTGGCCGATGCCCAGGGCCTCTGCCTCCCTGTTCTCCGCAGAGGAGGAGGGCAGGAAAGACAGGGGCTCCAGGCCTCAGCCGCTCACTGTCAGCCCGTCTGATTCCAGCGAGAAGAGTGCTGGAGGACCCCACATGGCTGGGGAGATACCTGGAGTTCGTGGAGAAATTCCAGCTGCAGAGAGCCCCGGCCTTCAACATAGACGGTGAGCGCTGCCCCAGCCACGTCCTGCAGCAGGACGGGAGGAGGGCGCCTGGGTCTGGAGCCTCATCTACCCAGCCGGCACCATGGAGGGTGAAGCCAATCCCCACGCCCCTAATGGCCAGGCCTGTGCCGGCTGCTGAGGAGCTACTGGAGCTCACCAGCCCCGTGTGACACAATGACATGGGCCCAGGGTCGTCTCCACTCTACAGATGTGGCTCAGAGACGTTCAGTAGCAAGGCCAAGTTGCACAGCCAGGAGAAGCTGGAAGGCATCCAGATCTCCTGCCTCCTGAACCAAGCACCCAGCCAGCCTCTCCCCTCTGCGGCCTCCTAGTGCACCGTTCAGTCAATCAACAAACATATGGGCCGGGCCTGTTCTGGGAGTCTGGGATTCACTTAGAACAAGACACAGTCATCAACCAGCTAGCATTGTAATTACCTGATTTGTTAGAGACAAGGGCTAGGTGCGTGGGAGTGGGGACTTGGGCAGGGTTTGGGGAGGTGGCCAGGCTGTGTGAGCACGGCAGCCAGGATGGGCGTCCTTGAGATGAGATGGAGGAGGAAGGCTGCCTGGAAGAGGGGTCATGCAGCTGGAATAGGAGCCGGGCAGAGGAGGGCAGAGATGAGCTCCCAGGCAATTGGGGCAGTGGTGTGGGGCCTTGTGGTCCCCCGAGGGGACTGGATTTCCACAGAGCACAGGGCCCTGGCAGGACAGACAACATGGGGAAAGAGAAGGCCAGGTGATGCCAGTCAGGGACAGCTGTTTTGTGCTATGTGATTGATTGATTTCAAAATGAATGAGTGAAGTCCTCAGAATCACCACCTTTTTCTCTTCTGCTCCACAGGCCCCTGTGCCCCACCCAGAGCCTAGGTCAGGTGGCCCTGGAGTCTTCCTGCCTGGGCCCCTTATCCCTCTGTTACCCTCAGCCTGCCCTCCACCCCTCCTTCACCTTGGCTTGTGGCCTGGACTGCCCAGGTGCCCCCAGGAAGCCCTTTTGCACCTCAGGGACCCAAGGAAGCTCCCCAGCCTGGAGCCCAACCCTGCCTCTCCCCTGCTGGGAAGTCCTCTTCCCTCTGTGGGTCTCCAGGTCCTACCAACCACCTGCCAACCAACAGCCAAGGGCCAGCAGCGTGCCCCAGCCTGGCCTGTGGGCTTGGAGCGCACTAAGGGTGGCGAGGAGGGGGCGCATGGCCTCTGAACTCCTGCCCACAGAGCCCAGATGCCTCCAAAACATCCACAATGAGTGGAGCCCTGGGGTCCCAGGCACCTCCGGTGCACCCCCCAAGGACTGCTGGGGTCACCCTCAAGTGTCCTTCAGAAACATGACCCCACAGAGCCTGTTCTCAGACTCCAGCTCCCCTCCACTGTGACCCACCCCACCTGCGTCTGCTGGGGGCCCTCTAGCAAGGTGGCCTCCCTGCTCCGTGAGCAAATGCCTGTGTCTCCACCGAGGTCCGAGAGCCCTGAGTGAGCCCAGCTCCAGACCCTACTCCCCATAGGAGCCCGACAGGCAAACACAGACAGCTGTACCTGTGCGGCAGGTGAGACCGGCCCACGCCCGCTCCTCGGAGCCCAGGATTCCAAAGGGCGGCACCTGCTTCTGCTCCCGGAGAGCCAGGGCCGCCCATGGGCAGGGCAGGCTCTGAGGAAATTGGGTCCAGGACACGATACTTGTCGTCTGAAACTCCCAAGACAGGTATGGCCAGCAGCCGTCCCAGAAAACACCTCCAGCAAGGCCTTCTCCCCCTTCCTTCTCCCCACAATGGAATGAAACCGAGAGCTGGTGCCGGAGCTGATGGCGAAGCCCCGAGGTCCTCCTGCACACCAGCAAGCCCGGCTGGAAAAACGGAAGGAAAAATGACCATCGCAAAGCACACGGTGCACGTCTAACAGGGGGCTTACGGAATCTGTAAGATCATAAAAAATCACCTTTTCTGGGGCATTAAAGTGACCGGAATAAATATCGACGTGAGAGCTCTGGGTATCTCTCCGCATTGTAGAGTGAATAACCTCAAGCTCACCTGTGCACTTCAGCAATTCAGTTAATCTTCCAGTGGGATTGTCCCCCAAACTGCAGACCTGAATCAACAATTCACATGAAGGAACAGAAGTTTGGGAACAGTTTTAAAGGCAGAGTCGTGCAGATGGATGTCCCACCCCCCACCCCAATGTAGAATGACAGCGGTGAGAAGCACGTGGCATATTAGCTCAAGGCAGAAGAACAGCCATGAGACTGGTGTCAAGAAACGAACATGGTTATGTATGACAGCTTCATAGACGGTACAAAGGGCCTGTCCTAAAAAGCATTATTTATTCAGTAAATAGCGTTGAGGGAAATGGGCAAGACAGATGGGGGGAAATCAGAGTAGATCTCTCACCCTACACATTGTCTTAAAATTAGTCCCTGATCAACTCTGAATAAAAGGAAGCCTGGAAACTTCTTTTTTTTTTTTTTAAGCCAGGGTTTCACCATGTTGGTCAGGCTGTTCTTGAACTCCCGAACTCAGGTGATCCTCCCGCCTTGGCCTCCAAAGTGCTTGGATTACAGGCGTGAGCCGCCACGCCCAGCCAAGCCTGGAAACTTCTATACTTTCTATGACTCGGGGATGGCTTACCTACGCAGCCGGTGTAAGCACCAGGGGAAGGGGTGGCAGCCATGAGAGCTTTAAACTCGGGCACATCAAAGACATCAACACAATTAACATGGAAACAGATCAAAAGGCTGATGGGAAAAGAAGCCTTGACTTCATAAGTAATCCAATAAAAAAAAGAGACACTATTTAGTTTTTCTCATCAAATTGGCAAAATTAAACTGCTTTTAGAAATCTATTTAGCACCCTCTGTGAGGGAGGCACACACTGGCTGGTGGGGACAGACGTTGGCTTTTCTGGGTGACCTAGTTTCTAAGTCTTCTAAGCAGGCTTGTCCCAGACCTGGAAATTCTAAACATTAACAAGCTTACCTGTTGTTCTGCCATGAAAATCAAGAAATTTATGACACTTTAATATTGATTCCATAATTTTTTGGGGGGAGATGGAGTTTTCGCTCTTGTTGCCCAGGCTGGAGTGCAGTGGCATGATCTCAGCTCACTGCAACCTCTACCTCCCAGGTCCAAGCGATTCTCCTGCCTCAGCCACCACGTCCAGCTAATTTTTTGTATTTTTAGTAGAGACTGGGTTTCACCATGTTGGGCAGGCTGGTCTTGAACTCCTGACCTCAGGTGATCTGCCCGCCTCGGCCTCCCAAAGTGCTGGGGTTACAGACATGAGCCACTGCACCCGGTTGATTTCATAATTTTTAAAGATAAAATGTCAGAAGCCTTCTCAGTTGGTCTTCTAAACTTATCTGTAAATTGGCAAGAAAAAAAAAAGTTTTGTTTGGTTCAGTACACCCCACCCTTTCCAGATCTGGCCAAAGTAATTACAAATGCTCCATATATAGGGTTTGTGGCTAATGTAATATCTATTTTCACTCTTTTGAAACTTTCATAGAATTTTTTTAAAAATTGAGAGCTACTCTGTGAGATGCAAGAATAAATGAGTCACTGAAAAGATCACCTTCTTTTAGTCGAAGGAGACGACAGCAAAAAAGAGTTAGCTAAACCCTGACAGACCGGTTCTTTAAGACGGTCCCTGTCATGAACTGGGCATGAGGGAGGTTGGGTGATATAGCGGAGGGACCCTGGGGTGGTAGCACCAGGTCTAATTCTGAACTCAGGGAGGCTTTTCTCAGCCTCCGTCTTTGCTGGAAACATTTGCTCTGTGCTGCAAAGAAAAATCAGCACTGAGACAAAGGGTCTTTCAGCAATGCAACTTTTACTTCCTGGACTGCAGGAGGGGTACCCTCAATAGCCATCTTGCCAGGAGAGTACAGTGAACAAAGGAAAGCAGACATATTTATCCCTTACACATTTGGGGTCGTCCTCACTGCTGTGTCTGATCTCCGTGGCTGGAGCCGGACCTCACAATCTAAACTAAAACCCGATTGGTCAATAACTTAAAACTTTTCTAAACAGGTAAAAGCCATGGAGAGCTGGGACCTGCCTGTGAGCACGTCCAGCACAGGCATCTTGGTTAAAGTACAAGGACGCAGAATGTACTACGTGCCTGTAAGCACGGCGTGTCTCACAGCTACAGGATAGGGCCTCACAAAGAGTTATTGGCACACTTATGATTTATTCTTTAACAAGCAAGGACACTTTAAAGAGGAACTTTTCTACTTCTCACAGTCTTCCATCCCAGGAAGTGGTAGACCGCACTCCTTGCAACTGAGTGTTCGAGCTGCCGTTATTTTGGGGACACCTGCTGGATCCGTTTGCTCAGGCCGCCATTAACAGAATATGATGGGCTGGTCTGGGCAGCCTCAGCAACAGCAATGTGCATCCTCAGAGTGCCGGAGGCTGGAAGTTCAAGATCAAGGTGCTGTAGGGCTGGCTCCTCCAGAGGCCTCAACCCTCAGCTTGCAGGCGCCTCTTCTCCCTGTGTCCTCACGGTCGCCCCTCTGTGTGTCTGTGTCCTCACCTCTTCTTATAAGGACGCCAGCCAGTCCTGTGGGATTAGGGTGCACCTTAATGCCTCATTTTACCTTAATGGCCTCTTTAACAGCCCTGTCTTCAGACACAGTCTCATTCTGAGGTGCGGAGTTCAGTGAGACCTCGATCACGTTGGGGTCTCCACCTGTGGAGGTCTGGGTCCTGCAGACTCTGACTCGATGATGGATGAATGAATGCACTCACACGCCCTGATCTGAGTGGACTAGGGATGGTTGTCAGCTGCTTTCAGAGGGCAAGTGCAGGCGACCAACTGTAAGTCCCTGTAACGCCTCACATTTACTCAGGATAGATTTACTAACAGAGGTTTCTAAGTCAACATGCTTGTGCATAATAAACACGGTTACAAGAGTCATCTTACAAATGACAAAAGCTTTAGGTACCAGGACCCAGAGTAAACACCATTCACGGGTGATTCCCCTTTGACCTCCCCCTGAGAGGACCGTCCAGCACAAAGTTTACATGAGCAAACAAATTAGAGCAGAGACAGAGGAATGCGGGGTAAACAGACTTCACTGGGGAAGCTTTCCTTGTCCCTAATCTTTTACCCTACGACTTAAAGTTCTAACGTCATGAACCAGCTGCCTTCAGCCCGTTCCATTCAAACCTTTCAGCCTTCCAAAAGGTTTGAGACAATAATCTTCTAACTTCCCCTGATATTTCCCTAATATTTTACCAGTCTCCCCGAGTGAACCCCGACACTTCAGCATAGTCATGGGGTGGGATGTGAGTCCCACCGTAACACTTGCCAAAGCTGTTCACAGCTGCAGCTGCTCGCGGAGTTAGGAGCACTCCCCTCTGTGGCCACACAAAGCGTTTCGTGGAGGTGCTGGCTCCCTGCCCACCACAGAGCTCAGGTGAGCATCTTCCTTGTCACTTTTAGCATTCTGAATATGCGCTCTTAGCACGCGGCCTCAACCCCTGCCAGGCAGCAGGCTGCCAGGGACACAGCACAGGTGTTCCAAACTCCTTACTATCCCTGTCTGCATCTGGCAGAACGCCTTTACCACGGAGCTCAATAAATATCTTTTTTAAAAAATAAAATACCTACAGCTTTTTAACAGAACAAATTGAATATCTTGCTTTGAAATCATGAAAGTAAGACGTGGCTTTGACCAGATTCCTCTAGCTCACCTGTGATGACTCACACACTGGACAGGCTGAGACAACAGGAGGGGTTGACCACGAGCCACGTGTATCCCAGTGTGGAAAAACACTATGAATACTTAATGAGTGGCCTGGAACTTACTTTTTGTCCTTTGTATGTACAACTTTTCCATTTTGTGAATATTTTTTCTGAACTAGAAAAAAAATTCGTTCTTTGTCAAAAGTATTTCCGAATTATCTACAACACATAGATGATATTACTGTGTATTCACATTAAGTAATGAACCTTTTTTTCTTTTTTCTATATTAGCCAAATAAGATGGCTCAAAATGGCAAGAGGAAACACTTATTTTGGAAGGATGTAAATGTTTACGTCTCTAAAAAATGCAAGGCTTTAAGAAGTCCCACATTTATAAGAAATTGCTGCGATCCGTTTATTCGTCGTGAGCCTAACGGTGTCATCATAATTTCCTGTGGGAAATATGTCCCACTTTGACATACCGGACCTGTGGAGGGGGAGCAAATGCAAGATCCCAGCTGTATTCTGGTGATAACAGCTTGGAGGGTTTATTTAGGTAAAAGTACTTGTTGAGGTGCTTTTCGTAGGTGCTATGGAGTCCATTTTTGATGTCATGGATAACTCCATTCAGATAATTTTCGATGAAATCTAAAATATTACGGGGCGTGCCACCAACCATCAAGCTGCCGTAATAGAAATCCCCCTGTCCAAACGGGACGCAAGCAGCTGAGGCCGGCCTCCTCTCGTAAGGGAAGTTCTTGGTGTTCGTGAAATACCACCAGGCGTGGAGCTGGGCCACCGACGGGCCCAGGGTCTCCACCCCGAACTCGCTCTGGAAGACCTGGTTGGCAGCCATGCTGAACAGAAAGTCCACCTCGTGCTGGATGTGACTGATGATGTGTTCACCCAGGCTCTTCATGGGCTCCAGGGGGCCGTCGGGCCACCCCATCCCGGTGCCCACTTTAAACACTTTGAACGTTCGAAGAGGACTGGGCTGTATGTGGGGCAGCGGGAAGGAGGCGTCCGCCATGACGTAGAAGATCACTCGGTAGCCTGTCATGAAGTGCTTATTTGCGGAGTGTAAGAATGGCCTCAGGTTCTCCTCTGCAAACCTAGGAAACACACAGACACCAGGGGAGACACTTACTTTTCTTTTCTTTCCTTCTTTCTTTGTTTTTGAGATGGAGTCTTGCTCTGATGCCCTGGCTGGACTGCAGTGGTGCAATCTCGGCTCACTGTAACCTCCACCTCCCGGGTGCAAGTGATTCTCCTGCCTCAGCCTCCTGAGTAGCTGGAATTACAGGCACCCCCCCCCACCACACCCCGCTAATACTTTTGTATTTTTACCAGAGACGGGGTTTTGCCATGTTGGCCAGACTGGTCTCGAACTCCTGACCTCAGGTGATCCACCCACCTCGGCTTCCCAGAGTGCTGGGATTACAGGTGTGAGCCACTGTGCGCAGCCGACACTTACTTTTCTAAACATGATCAGGAGAGACGGCTGAATGCGCTGTCTAACATGGGCGTTTCTGATGCTAAGGAACTCGGGACGTGTAAGGGTGCGGGAGCTGCACCCACAGCTTCAGCTGAGTCTGTGAGTGGGAAGGAATGTCCTGACCCGAAGGGCCTGAGAAAAGCCACCGTTTTGGAATGACTGCTGTGAAGAAAGGGAGCAAGAGCTAAATGGGTGTGAATCAAAAGATTCCCACTGGTGTCAAGGACTCAGCCATCAACAGGGAAGCCCAGCACACCTTTGCACAGGACAGCCTGAAATGGAAGGAAATTAGGTATACAGCGGTCCATTTCCAAGACAAAGGGCCTTAAATCGGCTTAGTTCAGCAAATGACAAAAGCAGCAGGATATACTAGGCCCCCGATTCAATAGCCAAGGCCGCTTGTTGGCCTTCCCCCTCCCCCGTCCACCTTAGTTGTCTTCATCTGAAAAGTTTAGCCTAAGATGAAAGTTTACTAGCCTGCAACGCAGCTCGCTTTGCCTGTTCTCATCGGCCTGCCCAGCCACTGCGGTCATAAGTCAAACACCTGAAGGGCCCCCGAGCTGACTGGGATTGCAGCACATCGTGGGCCGTGACAAAACGCAGCAGGACAACCCAAAAACAACACCTGGAGCCCCCGCCCAACACCCAACAGGCGGCGTCCGGGAAGACTGTGACCCCGTAATACCCAGCCTGTGAGGCACCGGGGAGGGACCCCCGCACGACGGGATAAACTGCTTCTTGAACCTGTGCTGGGCGTGCCTGCCCGACAGACACGCGATCTTCCAAGACCGACGTTAAAATCTCCCTTTCGCTGTTCTCTGGGTCTCTGAGTCCATTCTTTGAGTTTGGACAGGTAAGTTTTTCTCACAAAAATCATGGCTATTGTTATCGTTAATTATGCTTAATTATCTCTGGAGGTCAAAAGTCCATGAATGCGGATCCACCTTTTCCCAAAATAAAAAAGGCCACAGGTGAGTGGCACCTACCTGCCAGTAGCAAACACGGCCAGGCCCACGGTGATATTCCGCCGTCTGTAATGTTTTTCCAGAACCCGCCTGTCAAAAGTCCCCTCCCAAAGGACGGGAGCGAGCCAGTCCGTTTTCGTGATGACATCGGGGCGTTTTCTGTGGAACAAGGGCCAGGTTAAACAAGGACTGCTTTACTCACGCAGCAGCAGCAGGTGCGAGCATAATGGCTAACGCTCAGAGAGCCCGGACGGTGCACCCGGTGCCATGTTTGAGGGTGCTATCCCATTTATCCTTGCAACACCCTATGCAGTGAGCACCACCACCCCGGGTCCCCACCACCCCGGGTCCCCACCACCCCTGATCCTTACCACCCCGGGTCCCCGCCACCC
>NW_022437066.1:2375521-2398695 GCF_009761245.1 Sapajus apella | reverse complement strand
GGGTCCCCACCACCCCTGATCCTTACCACCCCGGGTCCCCGCCACCCCGGGTCCCCACCACCCCTGATCCTTACCACCCCTGACCCCCGCCACCCCTGATCCCCACCACCCCTGATCTCCACATGGGGAACCAGAGGCACAATGGTTGAGTAAGTTGCCTGACACCACACAGTTAACACGTGGGGGCTGGGATGCCACGCCCAGCCAACCTGGCTCCTGGGCTTGTGTGTTCCTCCCCAGTCACCTGCCTTTGAGCCCAGGAACTGCCTTTTCTGAGCTCTGACTGCAGCTCAAAATTAGGCAGCCCGAAATCAGAACACTCTCCAATCATTTGCTGAGGCCAGGGAGGCAGGAGACCGCCTCCCTTCCACGGTGCCTTTATGTCTCCCTCCTTCTCTGCTTGCTCTCTCTCTCTCCCCTTTTCCTGTCTCTACAAAAAGAAAAACAAAAACAAAAAAACCTCAAACAATGCAATTACAGAAATTGAACTGAGATGGTTTAACTAGCAGCTTTGCCAAACATAAAAAAACTGGCAATACTTTAGTTTACGTGCTGTAGACAAGAGGAGAAAATCGTGCCGTGATTAAAAGGAAATTTAGCAATTTTAAATTTGTATCAAAAATTTGAAATGTCTGCATTATCTGGCCTGATAACTTCATTTGAGAAATTGATCTCACACAGGAAGTCACACATCTGTGTAAGAAAAAAACAAAAAAGGTTACACTTAGTCACCAGAACTTTGCCTACAATAGCTCCCAAACGGTAAATAACCCCAAACCCATAGGGAATGGATTCAATAAAGTAAGGAACGCAACACAACGTTGAACACTACACACTTTACAAAGGTCAAGGCTGCCCCTGAGTGCTGACACCAAAGGCGAGCAGCGTCATCCGCGGCATTTTCAAGCTGTTTCCCAAGAGACTCTTTCACTCCCTAAACCAGGAAAGCCGAGGCAGGTTGAGTGCATCCCCTTCTTCATCACCTCCGTGATTGCCTGGGTCTCAGCAGACCCTGGGTTGTTTATAAGAGCCTCCAGAATGAAACCCCGATTCTGGAAACCTCCCAGGAGAGCTCAATTTGGTGACTGGGGAAGAAAAACCTGTTTCTTCAAACCGAGATACGCTGTTTGTGTGTGCATGTAAAGATATTTTTGTTCTTACCTGGGTTGAAACCAGTCTGAGAGCTGAAGCTCTTCTACTTGGCAATTCCTGGATACAGAGGGAAATGGAATGATTACAAGGAGTCTGATCAGTGCTTACGGAGCCTGCGATGGGCAGACCTTGTGTGGCTTTTCATCAACATGCGTCAACCCAAATGGGAGTCAGGGGAAGCCACCTGGAGAAGAGATCTCAGCCGGGTGTGGAAGGGTGTGAGCTGCTCTAGGGAAGAGATCTAGGTCAAGGAGGTCATGGCCAAGGGCAGAATGTCAGGAAAGAATATGGGTGTTGGGAGGAAGGTATTTTTTTAAAAAAGGAAATAAACAGATAAACTAAGAGAATGTATATTCAGACAAAACCATAGATTTCATTAATTTATTGACCAAACATAAGTGGCTTTGCTACATGTTGTAAAGAGG
This sequence comes from Sapajus apella, assembly GCF_009761245.1. NCBI lineage: Eukaryota > Metazoa > Chordata > Mammalia > Primates > Cebidae > Sapajus > Sapajus apella. The sequence goes on along the minus strand of NW_022437066.1, from coordinate 2,397,118 downwards.
TGGGGAGGAGTTCATCTTTGATTCTCTTTGCATTTATTTTGTTATTATTTATTTATTTTAAGAGCTGCATTCTCACTGCATGATCACAGCTCACGCTGCCTCAAAGCCCTGAGCTCAAGCCACGCTCCCACTTCAACCTGCAAAGTAGCTGGGACCACAGGCACAAGCTGCCTCCCTTTGCATTTCAACACTGCATTCATCTAGAGCGTGATTGTGCTTTCAGGCGAATTATTTGATTAGCAGGCTTATTAGGCAACCTCTGCGCCATAACCCTGCGAGGATTTTTTTATTTTTTTTTGAGACGGGCTCTCACTCTGTCACCCAGACCGTAGGGTGGTGGCCCCACCACTGCTCACTGCAGCCTCAGCCTCCTGGGCTCAGGCAATCCTCCCACCTCAGCCTCCTGGGTTGCTGGGACCACAGGGGTGTGCCACCACACCTGGAAAATTTTTAAATTATTTGTAGAGACAGAGTCTCCCTCTGCTGCCTAGGATAGTAACCCTGGGATATTTTTAAGTAAAACCCATGACTTTCAATAAATCAATGACTTGAAGACTGCCTCCCTTCCTGAAGTGTCCTTAGCCACGGATAGTCCGTGATTGGATTCCCCAGGGCTACACTATCAAAATCCAATTTGCCCGTGCCAGACACCATCAAAACATGAAGCAACGAAGGGGAACTTTCTAAAAAGTCCTCATTCTCGGATCGAGCTGGTCTGATCACTTTCTGGGGCGCTGCAGAATGACCAGAGCAGAGAACATCCTTGTCTGAAGAGGGTTATTTTAACCTAAAGAAGAATACTGTGGCCACACACAGTGGCTCATGCTTTTAATCCTAGCACTTTGGAAGGCCAAGGCAGGTGGATCACAAGGTCAGGATTTCGAGACCAGCCTGGCCGGCATAGTGAAACCCCGTCACTACTAAAAATACAAAAATTAGCCAGGCATGGTGGTATGCACCTGTAGTCCCAGCTACTTGGGAGGCTGAGGCAAGGGAATTGCTTGAACCTGGGAAGTGGAGGTTGCAGTGAGCTGAAATCACACCACTGCACTCTAACCTGGGCAACAGAGCAAGGCTCTGTCAAAAAAAAAAGAAAAAAGAAAGAAGAGAAAAAGAAAGAGAGAGAGAAAGGAAGGAAGGGAAGTGGAGGGGAGGGCAGATTCACCTTTACAAAAACGTTCTACAGCTAGTATGCAGAATTCCCTGAACCCAGCCAGTTTCCCCATCATTCACTTCTAGGTTGAGTAGGGTACTCTTGTTCCAATTCATGAAGCAACACTGATGCCTTGCTGTTAACGGGAGTCCATGCTTTGGTTGGATGTTCTTGTTTTCACCTAATGTCCCTTCTCTTTTTCGGGATCCCACCCAGCACGCCACCCTGCACTCAGCCTCCAAATGCACAGGCTCCTAGTGACTGCAGCAGCCTCTCAGACCTCCTCACGCCTTCCCGTCCATGCTGACCTTGCCCACCTGGCTAGAGCTGTGTTTTCAGGCTTCTCCACGCACAGACTGCTCTTGCTCCCCGCTTTCCATCCTGGGGTCTTTATAAGGAAACACTGCGTGTGCCCCACACTTTAGGACTGGGGCATCAGGGTCTGTGTCCTTGGTAGTGGAGAATCTACAGACATGACTTGGAATTCTGCATGGGAGATCTGTCTCTTCCCCCTTCTTTCCTTCAGTTCTTCCGACATTCAGCCGACCTGCCTTCCTTCCTTTCTGCCCTCTTTTTTTTTCCTCCAGTCATTCATTTACATCAGTATGGACTTGTGGAATTCGTTTCATGCTTTGGGTTGTGATTCAATGTTACTTTCTTGTCTTACTAAATGGATCCAGCTTTGGCCATTGGGAGCTCTCCCAGTTAGCTTAGCTCCCCTGTCCCAGTTAAGTGACATACTCCCTTAAAAATAGAATTTGTAAAAATCCCTTCCTTCCTTCCTGGCCCCGCAAGGTGCTCTGGGCTCATCTTGTAAATCCCCTGCCCAAATCTAGAACCGTCCACTTCTCTAAGAAGCCCTGGTTGTTTTCCTGGAGAATGGTGTTAGAAGCCAAGACCTAGGCACCTGGAGTGCTTATTGCTACTAGGGTGTCGTTGCTTCTGGGCCCTCTCAGCTAACAGAGCAAGGAAACAGCTGCTAATCTGTGTGTACATCCACGTCTTCAAACATGTTGCCATGTAATCATCGCTGTTCATAGTAAGGGTGAGTTCATGCTGAGGTCTCCAGCTTCAATCCATTGCCCCCGGGATCACTCTGGCCCCCTCTCTTGCTTGTCTGTGAAGTCCCCTCCAACAGTGAGAAACCTGCTCCCCCATCCCCCATCCATTTATTTAATTGATTCAAATATACATGTATAGCAGCAGTGGAATTGCTAACTCACACTCCTGTGGGAACAAACCTTTATCAACCCAAACACAGCACTCATGTGCCTTTTTTTTTTTTTTTTTTTTTGAGACGGAGTTTCGCTCTTGTTACCCAGGCTGGAGTGCAATGGCGCGATCTCGGCTCACCACAACCTCCGCCTCCTGGGTTCAGGCAATTCTCCTGCCTCAGCCTCCTGAGCAGCTGGGATTACAGGCACGTGCCACCATGCCCAGCTAATTTTTTTTGTATTTTTAGTAGAGACGGGGTTTTACCATGTTGACCGGGATGATCTCGATCTCTTGACCTCGTGATCCACCCGCCTCGGCCTCCCAAAGTGCTGGGATTACAGCATGAGCCACTGTCTTTTTTTTTTTTTTTTTTTTTTTGAGATGGAATCTTGCTCTGTCACCCAGGCTGGAGTGCAGTGGTGTGATCTCGGCTCACTGCAACCTCTGTCTCCCTGGTTCAAACAATTCTCCTGCCTCAGCCTCCCGAGTAGCTGGGATTACAGGTGTGCAGCACCACGCCTGGCTAATTTTTGTATTTTTAGTAGAGACGGGGTTTCATCATGTTGGTCAGGCTGGTTTCAAACTGCTGTCCTCTTGGTACACCTGCCTCAGCCTCCCAAAGTGCTGGGATTACAGGCGTGAGCCACCACTTTTGAACTCCTTTACTTTTAAACTCCCCTCATTCTCATTATTTTAGGTCATGGACTTTCTCCCTCTCCCCTTCTAGCGGACCTGTTCTATACATGTGCGATGGAGATTACGTTCTCACACTCTGCACTGCTTCCTAGGATACCTCAAACCTCCTAGCTAATTTTTTAAAATTTACATATGTTAATTTCACTCTTCTGCCATAACATCCTATGGGTTTTTTTAAAAATGCAAATTTACATGTGTCCCTGGTTACACTGTCACACAGGGTAGTTCCATTGCCCCCAGAAATTCCTTTGTGCTTCACCTATTCACCCCCTCCCCCACCTCCACCCCGTGGCAACCGTGGATCTTTTTCCTGCCAATATAGTCTTACCTTTCCCAGAATGTCATATGAGAATTATAAAAGCATGCAGCCTTTTCAGACGGGCTTCTTGCACTTAGCAATATGCATTTAGGGCTCCCGCACGTCTTTAACAGCTCGACAGCTCATTTCTTGCTGCTGTGGAGTGGGATTCCATCGCACGGAGGAGCACAGCCTGTGTATCATTCTCCTCCTGTTGAAGGGCACCTTGTTTGTTTCTGCATGAACCACGGCGTGTTTACCCTTCCCCTGCTGAAGGACACCTACTTTGTCAGTGGTGTGAGGGATGTGTGAGGAGAATTTCCATAAACTTCTTGTGCAGGGTTTTGTGTGGACATAAGTTTTTTAATCCATTGGCTAAATACCTAGGAGCACAGCTGCTCTGTCACATGGTAAAGCTATATCTAGCTTTCTTCTTCCTCTTTTTCTTTTTTCTTTTTTTTCTTTTTTTGAAACAGAGTCTTGCTCTGTCACCAAGTTGGAATGCAGTGGCCCAATCTCCGTTCACTGCAATCTCCGCCACCTGGGTTCAAGCAATTCCCCTGCCTCAGCCTCCCGAATAGCTGGGACTACAGGTGTGCACCACCATGCCTGGCTAATTTTTTGTATTTTAGTAGAGACTGGGTTTCACCATGTTGACCAGGATGGTCTCGATCTCCTGACCTTGTGATCCACCCGCCTCAGCCTCCCAAAGTGCTGGGATTACAGGCGTGAGCCACCGCACCCAGCCAGCTATATCTAGCTTTCTAAGGGACTGCCATGCTGTCTTCCACAGTACCTGCACCATTTTGCATTCCCACCAGCAATGAATGAGAGTTTCTGTCACTCCACTTCCTTGCCAGCACCTGGTTTTTAGATTTTTGGGTGTTAGCTGTTCTAATGGGTGGGTAGTGGCATCTCCTTGTTTTGATTGCAATTCCCTGATGACAAATGAGGCCAAGCGTCTTGGCGTTTGCTTATTTCCCATCTGTCTGTCTTCTCTTGTGAGACTCTATTCCGTTCTTTTGCTCATTTTTAAATGTTTTAAATGCCACTATTTCATTTTTAAATTTAGGTGTTTGTTTCCTTATTGTTGAATTTTAAGAGCTTTTTGCCTATTTTGAGTACAAGTCCTTTATAAGGTACATGTTGTGCAAAGCCTTCATTTTTTAAAAACCATCATCTCTCATGATACTACTGCTGTTCAAATATCCTCAGAAAACACTGCATTGCTTATGAAAAAGGCCATGAGGAGTGGTACGGAGAAGGCAAGAATTCAAATTGTTCTAGATGAGAGAATATCAGCAGATGTACTAGTCTGTTTTCACGCTGCTGATGAAGACATACCCAAGACTGGGAAGAAAAAGAGGTTTAATTGGACTTTCAGTTCCACATGGCTGGGGAGGCCTCAGAATCATGGCAGGGGGAGAAAGGCACTTCTTCCATGGCAGCGGCAAGAGGAAATGAGAAAGGAGCAAAAGTAGAAACCCCTGATAAACCCATCAGATATCATGAGACTTATTCTCTATCATGAGAATAGCACAGGAAAGACGGGCCCCCATGATTCAGTCACCTCCCCCGGTTCCTCCCACAACACGTGGGAATTCTGGGAGATACAATTCAAGTTGAGATTTGGGTGGGGACACAGCCAGACCATATCAGGAGGTTTATAGAGGTGTCCTGTAGCACACATTTTTCTACATGTATTGAAATAGGTTGACTTTAGTCTTGTTTATATCAAACACAGAGATGGAACCTTGAGATAGTTTATAATTCATCTAAAATGGCACTCTCACCCTTATTTATTATGCTTGTTTTATAAAATATTATATCCCTGGCACTGTCTTTTATGTGTGTTTAGTGTCTACCTTCTCCAAATAGAATGAAGGCCCCCTGAGGACAGGCACTTTGGTTATTGCCGCATCCCCATAGGACAGAGCCTGGTACCTAGAAGGCAGYCTATACGTAGTRGTTCAGTGTTTAACAATGATGTTTTGTCCCACAAAGAGGAGGTGACTTCTGATTTATTTAGAGAGTAGTATTGATATCTTTGGACAAAATTCAGCAGTTTACATGATCTCTGCCAGCCTGGGCAACATAGGGAGACTCTGTCTCTACAAAAAAATTTTAAAAATTAGTTGTGTGTGGTGGCATGTGCCTGTAAACCCAGCTACTCAGGAGGCAGAGGCATGAGGATCATTTAAGCCTGGCAGGTCAAGGCTGCAGTGAGCTGATATGGCACCACTGCAATCCAGCCTGGGCAACAGACTAAGACCCTGTCTCAAAAAATTAAATTAATTAAAATGAAATTAAGGCCATCTCTACCAATCACTAAAGATCATGATTCATCAATATTTTATATTTACCTGAAATAACGCTTAACCAACATCAGTGAAAAAACAAATAAAACCAGTAACAACATTCTTTTCAAATTCATTCTCTCCTAAGGAAAAAGGAAGAAAAATTGTATTTTAAGCAATATAAAAGATGTATTTGCCATCTTCTAACAAGGGGTTAATGTATGGGCAGTTGGACACCACCAACCTTAGAGGTTGCTTCTAGAATGTTCAGCTGTCAGGAGACAGCAACTTGAGTCAGGGAAGCCTCTGTCCTCCTTCGAGTGCCCGGGGCTGACTGCTCCTGTGGGCCAGCTGCACACACACTCTGTTTCTCCCCGTGTTCAGATCGAAGTCTGACTTGATTGCATAAAAGAAAAGCAATAAATCTCTCCACTGCAGGGCTGTGAACACAATGAGGCGTTGATGAGGAAGTCATCTTGACCCAGGAGCAGGTATCCCTCCCCCAAAGTTGACTTGCTATTCTTTCTTCCTCACTGAGATAGTAAGATGGATCATTTGTTCCAAGACTATGCCAGTCTAAAAATTCACAAGTGCTCTCAAAGGCAGGTGCTTGTAAACAGGGAATGTTGTCTAAGTTAAAGGCATTAGACTTTAAGGTGGAAGTCTGGGTTCTCAGCAGTGCCTGGGATTTGTTTTACAAGCCCATCAGGAACACACCCCTGGGCTGTGTCCACACAAAGTGCAGGTCTCCAATTCTCCTATTTTCCTTTTTTTTTTTTTTTTTTTTTTTAAGATGGAGTCTCACTCTGTCCCCCAGGCTGGAGTTCAGTGGCACGGTCTTGGCTCACTGCAACCTCCACCTCCTGGGTTCAGGCGATTCTCCTGCCTCAGCCTCCTGAGTAGCTGGGATTACAGGTGCACACCACCATGCTCAGCTAATTTTTGTATTTTTAGTAGAGATGGGGTTTCACCATGTTGGCCAGGCAGGTCTGAAACTCCTGACCTCAGGTGATCCACCCACCTCAGGCTCACAGTGATTTTCATTTTGAACACTAATTTAACAAACATGATGCTTTAGCTCTGCACTGGTAGCCATAAAGTAGCCACTTGCCACGTGTGGTCCCTGAGCACGTGAAATGCAGCCACTGTGAAATGAGGTATGCTGCAAGGTGGGGTCTCAAAGTCAGACACAGCGGGAAAGAAAAGAATTTACCATCTCACTCATAACTTTATACCGTTTACACACCGAAATGGTAACAGTCTGGGTGTTGTCATCTGGAAAGAGTGAGTTAAATGAAAAATAAATTATGAAAATTAATTCACCTGTTTCTTTTTACTGTTTGTAATGTTGCTTCTGGGAAACTGATCACTGAAAATGTGGCTCATGTTTTATTTCTTTGGGACAGTTCTTCATATAATGGCATCCTGGGCAGGCTTCAGTTGGGCCATTCTTTTGCCTCTGCGATTTGAAACTGACCACCTTTTAAATTCAAGATCACCAGAAATGTCACGTGGATGGAGTAAGATGGGCCCATGTAGCCAGATTCTCTGCATCGGTGTTCCCTCCTCCGTGACATTGTCCCTGGGCACGCCCCTAGCTGTATGTTGATGAGCTGCCTGTCTGTCAGTATCTTTCTGAGGCCAAGGCTAAGGGATGACCCTGACCCTGATTTTACCACAACCATCCAAACTTTCCTAGATCCGTCTTTAAAAGTCCTTTACCTTGGGTTAGAGTGATGTAAAGAGACAGCCAAAGACGTCCGCTGAGGATGAGTTTCTTCCAAGCATCATATCTTAGGGTCTGTGTCACACCACGATCCAGCTGCCATCTACGGCTCTCCTAACCCTGGAGTCTTCTGTTGGTGCTGACGTCACCAGGCTCCTTTGATGATGCAAGCGTCACAGTGACACCTCTGCCCACAGGTTCTTCCCGTGGCTATGAGGACAGGGCTTTGTCCCATTTGAAAAATTAAAGAATATTTTTAAATGTGCTTTTGGTTTTCATTACCTTCGTCTCCTTACTTCCTAATGACTGATTCTTACTGACGGAGAGATATGTTGAATGACCTGTGTTTATGTTCGTACAGCAGAGGGAGAATGCGGCCTCCTTCTCCTCCTTCATCCTCTTTGAGCCTTTGTCTGCTCACCTCCAGAGGGTAAATCCCTGCTTACGCTGTCTTAGAATGTTGTTTATGTACTTCTTTTTTCTGATTACAGAAATAGCACATTTTTGTGTTGTGAGTCACACACTCCCAGCACAACGGAAATAACGACCATATGCAATTCCACCGTCTTCCGATCGCTGTCTTCATTCGTGATCATCATGGGAACAGTTACATGCCCCTCACATTAGAAAATAAATAGTTTTTCTTATTGAAAAAGTTGCATAGATACATGTTAGTTTCACATTGCTGACATGACAAATTTAGCAGAGTAACTTAAAACAACACGGATTTATTCTCTGACAATTCTGGAGGCTAGAAGTTCAAACCCGAGGTGTTGGGAGGGCCACGCTCTCTCCAGGGTCTAATGCTGCAGACGTCCTTGGCTCCCTTGGCTTCAGTGCGCATGCCTGCAATCTCAGCCTCTGTCACCACCTGGCTTTCTCCACCCTCCCTCGCTCTCTGTCTCTGTGTGTGCATGCGAGTGTGTGCGTGTGCATGCGCGCATGTGTGTGTGTGTGTTTCCTCCTCTTCTTAGGACATTGTCGTGTTGTATTAAGGGCCACCCTACTGCAGTGGGACCTCATCTTAATTTGCACCTTAACTAAATCCTCAAAGACCCGATTCCAAATCAGGTCACATTCACAGGTACCAGGGGTTAGGACTTGGGCCTATGGTTTTAAGGAATGCCATTCAACCCAGCACACTTGGTAAAAAAAAAAAAAAAATTAAACATCTGCCAGGTGCAGTGGCTCACACCTGTAATCCCAGCACTTTGAGAGGCAAAGGCGGGTGGATTTTTTGAGCTCAGGAGTTCAAGACTAGACTGGGCAACATGAAGACACCCCCTCTCTACTAAAATAGAAAAATCAGCCAGGTGTGGTAGCACACACCTGTAATCCCAGCTACTCGGGAGGCTGAGGTGGGAGGATCTTGAGGTCAAGAGGCAGAGGTTGCAGTGAGCTGTGATCAAACCACTGCACTCCAGCCTGGGCAACAGAGCAAGGCCCTGTCTCAAAAATAAAAACAAGGCCAGCTGTGGTGGCTCATGCCTGTAATCCCAGCACTTTGGGAGGCCAAGGCAGGTGGATCATGAGGTCAGGAGTTTGAGACCAGCCTGGCCAAGATGGTGAAACCCTGTCTCTAGTAAAAATACAAAAATTAGCTGGGCATGGTGGTGTGCACCTGTAATCCCAGTTACTTGGGAGGCTGAGGCAATAATCCAAAGAAGGTTAAATATCATTTCATATTTGACAGTGCTTCCCATATGATTTTATTATACCAAATAAGCAGAATTTGTCTCTTCTGAACTTCAGGGGATCCAATATCAAAAAATAAATAGGGCAAATAGACCGAATTTAGAATTTGATTTTGAAAAGTTGGTAAAATATCCAAAGTTTGAAACACTTGATATCACAAAGTAGGATTGCCAGTCATTGTAAAATAAGCCATTCACTAAGCCAATCTCATAACTCGAGGATTTAAAAAAAAAAAAACAGAGCAAAACCCTTTATTCTTTGAGAGAGAAAGCTTACTTGCCCAAATCTCTGTTTTATACTCCCTAATAAAAACAGCATGAGGCCAACTAAATCTGTCTCTCAAATATTATAAACAAAGCTACTAAATTTTAATCATCTTGACCATAAGACATAATTTCCATAAACCTTTTATAGTTTTGTAAATTAAAGAGTTGTTACTGCTCCAAGAAAACCTTGTTAATGTGACTCAAGGGCCTGGATGCCGGCCCTCCATCAGTGTGGCTTTGATGATAATATTTAATTTGTAGAGAAACTCTGAACTAATTTTCTCTCTCAAAATCAGCCCGGAAACTCTCACGTGCTCACCTCTTCTAGGGGATTGAGTAGTGTTAAGATCTGGCTGTGTGTCTCATGAATGCAGGTTGTGTTGATTGTCAGCTCATGGGTCTGAAGATGGGGCTTTAGCTGCTATTCATGTTTAAAGTTTAGCAAGCTTTGTGTCCTTTCTATACCAGGGTCAAAGCCCTGCAAGTTAATGGCATGAGGTCTTTAAAAGCAATACCTAAACACAGACACTATAACATTTTTTTAAATCTCAGTCTTCCTAGGACTTGAATTAGTTAGACACATAGGAATAATGTGTCCTGGGTCACAAGTGAAAGTTTCCAGTTTCGTAGAAGAATTTAAAGCCAAGAGCACAGAAGGTTATATCGAAAGTAAACATTTTCTTTAGATTTTTATTTTTTTGAGATGGAGTCTCACTCTGTTGCCCAGGCTGCACCACAGTGGCATGATCTCAGCTCACTGCAACTTCCACCTCCTGGGTTCAAACAGTTCTCCTGCCTCAGCCTCCCAAGCAGCTGAGATTACAGGCACCAGCCACATCTGGCTAATTTTTTTGTATTTTTAGTAGACAGGGTTCCACCATTTTGCCAGACTAGTTTTGAATCCCGGACCTCAAGAGAGCCACCTGTTTCAGCCTCCCAAAGTGCTAGGATTACAGATGTGAGCCACTGCACCTGGTCAAGATCCTTAAGATAAAATATTTTGTAGCATCAGGCCACAACAGCAGTTAGAATCTGAGGAAAATAGTTACAGGAACTGATGAAAAGTTTGAAGGAGAAAGTGATTTCAGGCCTCCTTGAAGGGGAGAGAAAGCTGAAAACAGTGAGATGCAATAAAACTTAAACTTTAGAATTAAAAAAATTAAAATATCTTGTAATTTTATTGAATACATCAGTACCCTAAGAAAATTTTGTTGTTCTAACCAATTCTTTAGTTTATTAGTATATTTTAATATCAAAACCCAACCCCTAGAAAGACTATTAAAATTTCCTTTTAATCATAGCCAACTTGATTATGTAAAGCTTTTTTTCATAAATTCCCTTTTTATAAACCTCATTGCCACTTACACAAACCATTTACAATATGCTTGGAGTTCCTGTCTTATCCTAAACATCCCTTTTTTTTTTTTTTTTTGAGACAAAGTCTTGCTCTGTCACCAGATGCCAGGCTGGAGTGCAGTGGTGCGATCTCAGCTCACTGCAACCTCTGCCTCCTGGGTTCAAGCAATTCTCCTGCCTCAGTCTCCTGAGTAGCTGGGATTACAGGTATGCACCACCACGCCCAGCTAATTTTTGTATTTTTTTTAGTAGAAACGGGGTTTCACCATGTTGGTCAGGATGGTCTTGATCTCTTGACCTTGTGATCCACCCACCTTGGCCTCCCATAATGCTGGGATTACAGGCATGAGCCACCGCACCCAGCCACATCTCTCTTTCTTAAATAACCAGTCATTTTATTTTAGGGCAAAAAATTTACCACGTAAGACTTTTTCTCATATAAAATTATTTTTCTTTTAAACTTTCCTACCAAAAATACTTCTTCATATTTATAACATTCACTATCTCTCTCTTATGTACTAGCTCCTTTTGCCTTGTGTGATGGTTAATACTGAGTGTCAACTTGATTGGATTGAAGGATGCAAAGCATTGATCCTGGGTGTGTCTGTGAAGGTGTTGCCGAAGGAGATTCACATTTGAGTCAGTGGACCGGGGAAGGCAGATCCACCCTCAATCTGGGTGGGCACCATCTAATCAGCTGCCAGCTCAGCCAGAATAAAAAACAAGCAGAATAACATGAAAAGACTAGAGTGGTATCGCCTCCCAGGCTACATCTTTCTCCTGTGCTGGATGCTTCCTGCCCTCAAACATCAGACTCCAGGTTCTTCAGTTTTGGGACTTGGACTGTCTCTCCTTGCTCCTCAGCCTGCAGACAGCTTATTGTGGGACCTTGTGATTGTGTATGTTAATAAACTCCCCTACACACACACATATATGTACACACAGTATATATGTGTACATGCATGTACACATATATGCATGTGTGTACATATATATACTATTAGTTCTGTCCCTCTGGAGAACCCTAATATACCTTGTTTCAAAAATAACCTTTAAATAGCCTTTGAATTAGACAAAATTTATTTCCTTTTCATAAGAACACATTGTTTCTTAGAAAAATGTTTTCCTATAATCAAATTTTTGTTAAAAAAATGGAAATGATGCAGACATTTAATGAATATTATTTTATTATAACTTTAGATTTTAAATTATATGACATTTATTTGCAAGCATTTATTCCATTACATTTACCTAATTAATTTTTAGTTTACCTAGATTACTTTGAAAATTATGATAGCCATGTAAACCAAAAGTAAAATTCTAAGCTCCCCAACCATCTGCTTGAACCCCTCCTCTCGGCCAAGCGCATTACAAAGTTAACCTGAAAAACTAGCTCAGGCCAAGATAGGAAGAGGGAGGTGGGCCTACCTCATTACCATCAACACAGGCCTTAAGACTGATAGGAAGACTCTTTAAGTGTGAGAAGAAACATTTACAGCCTATTCTCTCTGAAACCCCCACCTGAAGGCTTCACCTGCACAATCAAACCTTGGTCTCTCTTATTGTAACCCAGATCCTCCTTTCTGCTGACTGCAGGTCTTTAGATAATAACTCAACCAACTGCTGGTCAGGATCTTTGAGTCTGCCCATGACTTGGAAGGCCTCATTTCCAGTTGTCTGGCCTTTTCCGGACTGAACCAAGGTATATCTTATATGTATTGATGGATGTCCTATGTCTCCCTAAAATGAATGAAAAAGTTGTAGCCCCACCAGAGGGGCACAAGTCCTCAGGACCTTCTGAGGCTGTGTCATGGACACATGTCCTCAGTGTTGGCAAAATCAACATTCTAAATTAACTGAGACCTGTCTCATATTTTTGGGGTTCACATGGGCATGCCCTTAACCTTGGCAAAATAAACTTCGAAATTGATTGGGACCTGTCTCATGTTTTTGGTTTACAGTCATCGTTTAAAGTTCTTTCCCTGTTGACCAAACAGCCAGTGAATTTCAAGTGTTTACCTAAGTAAGAAAGTTAAGGTTAAGTAAGTGGCTTTTTTTTTTTTTTTGGCCAATGACTCAGGATTTACTGTTTTTATTAAATCAACAATATTAGACCAGTAAATCTAAATAACAACATACGTTGACAATTCCGAAGACATTTCTAATTTTATTTTATCAATGATTTTAAAGCCAGGTTATTTATTAAAGGTTTACTGAAGTCATGTGAATTGAAAAGCATTTGGACTTACTAATTTATGAGCGCTCCTTTATTTTTAGGCCAGTTTTGTACCTTGTGGTCACAACACATAACAAAACACATGCATGCACACATAAACACACCTAAGTGTGCACACACACACACACTCACAAACACACACACATGTGTGCACACATAAACACACCTAAGCATGTACACACATGTATTCACATACAGACACACATGCATGCACTCATAAACACACCTAAGTGTGCACACACATTCACATACACAAACACACACATGCATGCACACATAAACACATCTTAGTGTGCACATACACATTCACACACACACACACATGTATGCACACATAAACACACCTAAGGGTGCACACACATATTCACATACACACACACATGCATGCACACATAAACACATCTTAGTGTGCACATACACATTCACACACACACACATGCATGCACACATAAACACACCTAAGGGTGCACACACATATTCACATACACACACACATGCATGCACACATAAACACGTCTTAGTGTGCACATACACATTCACACACACACACACACATGCATGCACACATAAACACACCTAAGGGTGCACACACATATTCACATACACAAACACACACAGGCATGCACTCATAAACACACCTAAGTGTGCACACACACATTCACATACACACACACGTGCATGCACACGCACACTCACATGCACACACACACGCACACACACAAAGATGCCATAGCTGTTGTCTTGGAATTCCAGCCAGGAGGTACCAATGCAAAGTGACCAGCTTACAGAAGAATGGTTGGTTGTGAAGAGTGGTTTTCATCTCAACACCAGTAGAAAGGTTCTCTAAACTAGAAAAAAATACGTTTCATTAAGCAAAAACCACATCCTCATTTTTTTTTACAAACTTCACCAAAAATGCATCTTACTTTCCTGCTATTCTCTTAAAACCCTAATTCCGAGTAAAAACCTAGGATTACTTAACCCATGACTTTAAGATTTTCAATTACTGGAGAGAATTTTGAGACTAAATTTACCAAATTAATCTCACCAAAGATTGCTAAAGTCGTGTGAACTGAAAGGCCCCTGGGCTAGCTTCTATGAGTCTGATAAATATTTACTTTTCTTGAAGCCAACTAATTAGAGCGCTTTCATATTATTGGTGGTAAAATATTATTTCAGTGTGACACATAAACACACAGACTTAACAGACCCAGGTCTTAGAGACAGAGGCAGGTCTTAGAGATTTAAAATGTTTCACTTGCCTGTTTTTCACAATTTCTTCTTCCCTGCTTTAGACTACTAATCTCTTGATTATCTATTCCATGCCTTAAACAATTGTTAACTAGGCAACTCTAAATTTGCATCTCCAAATACATGGCTTAGGTGAGGCAAGGTAAAAAATGTACATCTCAGAGCTCATTGGACCTAAAAAAGGCAAGGTCTGTTACGTAAATGAAGCCATTGTCTCCCCCTTAAAGTTCCCAGTGGTTTAGATGCAGAGACAGCAATGTCCTTACAAAATGGAAATCCCCTTTAAAGGCAGAATTTTATTGCAGTGACTTAGTTTGACAGGTAGTATTTTCAGTTGAGCTTTCTTAGGTCACTGGCCTAGGGTGGAACGGAGCCAAGAAACAGAGCCAAGAAAGCATGCATGATTTTCTTATCTAAATGTGCAACGAGTGGTCCCCTGTAGTAACGACCATTTCCTGTAGACTGTCCTCAGTCATCCTGAACATTCATAGCTCTCACCTGCCATTATACACACCAAGGCCATCTCTGGTATCTCTGAAAGCCGAAGAAGTCAGGTAATGCACTACAGAGGAAGCAGAACTTCAGACCTAAGAAGAATCCGCCATGACTCTTCCAACTCCACCGAGAAAGCAGACACCTCTGTGGGAAGTAGAGAAGCTCCTTTTTAGTTTCCTTTCTTGTTAAAGAATAAGTGTGCTCGTAACTCTGTGAAGCCCTATCCTCTGTAGCTGTTAGACATGCCGTGCTTACAGGCACGTAGTACATTCTGTGTCCTTGTACTTCAACCAAGATATCTGTGCTGGGCGTGCTCACAGGTGTGTCCCAGCTCTCCATGGCTTTTACCTGTTTAGAAAAGTTTTAAGATGTTAGCCAATCAGGTTTTAGATTGTGAGGTCTGGCTCCAGCCAACAGAGATCAGACACAGCAGTGAGGACGACCTCAAATGCATAAGGGATAAATTTGTGTTTTTTCCTTTGTTCATTGTACTTTCGAGGCAGGATGGCTAGTGAGGGAACCCTTCCTGCAGCCCCGGAAGTAAAAATTGCATTGCTGAAAGCTCCTTTGTCTCAGTGCTGATTTTTCTTCGCTGCACTGAGCATCTATTCCCAACAACCCCCACACAGGGCAAGTGGTGCCCGATTCTGAGTTATTTAAGGGATCCAAGTCATGGTATTACAGGAGCTAGAAATAAATTTAGGCAGATAGGGAGGGTAAGAGAGTCCTCAGTAAGCTTTCCTTTTAATAAAAAGCAGCCCTCAAATAATTTCTTTCCTAACAAAAAGCAGCCTGAAAAATCAAGCTGCAAGCATAGACAGGCAAGCCAAAAGCTTACATGGGTAAGGGCAGGCAGCTGCGGCAACAGAAGAGGGTGACCTAGAAGCCAAGTATGTTCAACATGGAGGTTCCCTCTTCCCTCTTCTTTGTCGCCACCTGTGCAGTAAAAAGCAGGCAACGTGGCACCGGCCAGGTAGAGACCCCGTCTGGATAACAAAAGATTAGGGTGGGGTGGCCAGCTTCTTCATGCACGATGCAAATAACATGCCTAGTCTGACCAATCGCTCGTGTCCTCTGTAAATCAGATACTCCCTCCTCAAGCTCATCTGTAAAACCCGTGCTTTCACCAAGGAACTGGAAGACCCACTCGGGCGCCCCTCTCTCTCTGCAGGTGAGAGAACTCTCCTCTTTCCTCTTTCCTCTGCCTCTTAAACCTCTGCTCTTAAACTCACTTCTGTGTGTCTGTGTCCTCGATTTCCCTGGTGTGAGAGGACAAACCTCAGGCATTTACCCCCAAATATGTAAGGGATAACTTTGTGTGTTTTCCTTTGTTCATTGTACTCCTGTGGCAAGATGGCTAGTGAGTGCCCTTCCTGCAGTCCAGGAAGTAAAAACTGCCTTGCTGAGAGATCCTTTGTCTCAGTGCTGATTTTTCTTTGTGGCACTGAGCATCTATTTCCAACATTCAGCAAAAGATGCTTTAGATCTCAAACAAATGTTGGGAGACCAGGGATTCTCATGGGGAGAGGAGGATACTGCTGGACTTCAGCAAATTATCCCATTTGTTTGAGCAGTAAAGAGAGCCCAAGCTGACACCAAGCACAGGTGGGAGTGTCTACAAAGAGTCAAACTCTGTCAAATATTTGAAGGGATTTATTCTGAGCCAAATGTGAGGGACCACAGCTTGTGCCACTGCCCTCAGGGGCCCCGAGAACATGCCCCTGGTTCACTGGCCTCTGCCTCCTCCCTGTGCCTGGCCATGCGCCACCTCCTTGCTGCCTTTGCAGAGTGCCCCTCCCTTCCCCCTGCCTGGACACCCTTCCCCCTGCCTGGACACCCTTCCCCGGGTCTTGCTGAGGCTTTTTCACACAGAAGCCCCAGCCCAAGGCACATCCTTCCCTCTGACATATCAGGGGGAGGCTCTCCTGCCCCTCGAGTTCCTGAGATTCCCTCGCCCTCTCCCAGACCCTCTGTCTGGGGCCCTAAATGCCCGCACATCCCTCCTCTGTCCTCAGATTCAGAAAGTAGAGCGGGGTGGGGGCTGGCTGGAGGGGGCCACTGCCACCCATCAGGTTTCCCCCGGGAATCTGACACAAGAGGGCTTGGTGGGGGTGGGTGTCTCTCTCTAAGCTCTGGGGTCAAGCAAGCAAATCCCAGTTGGGAGGGCTACAGGGTGCTGTGTGCAGAGCGTCCCCAGGCTGGATCCCCCAGGAGGCAGATGACAGGACACACCCTGCTGTCCAGGGTCATGAATGTCCATCCTCTGACAGGACATTCAGCCTTCTTCCTGGTACACTCACGTTATACGTGGGTCCCCTCTGGAGCCTGGCCTCTGCAGGTGTGCATCTGTGGGCAGCACCATTTTCCTGGCTGAGGAAAGAGGAGATGGAGTTAGGGCAGGAGTGGCTCCACACCACTGTGGCAGGCCAGGTGTCACTAACAGCTGAACCGGCGGGCCCCCAACACAACTGTTTCAGCACTGACGGAGTGGTTAAATATTAAAAACTGGCTTGGTGTGGTGGCTCACACCTATAACCCCAGCACTCTGGGAGGCTGAGGCAGGCGGATTACGTGAGGTCAGGAGTTCAAGACCATCCTGACCAATATGGCGAAACCCCATCTCTACTAAAACTATAAAAATTAGCTGGGTGTGGTGGCGCATGCCTGTAATCCCAGCTACTCAGGAGGCTGAGGCAGAACCAGTTCCAGGTTCTGCTTGAACCTGGGAGGCAGAAGTTACAGTGAGCCGAGATTGCACCACTCCACTCTAGCCTGGGTGACAGAGTGAGACTCTGTCTCAAAAAAAATTAATTAATTAATTAAAAGCTGAGAGAGCCAGTGCCCTTCTACAAAGGCTGGAATGTAGTGAAAGCCCACCAAGAGTGTGGCCCAGGCCTTTTCTGAGCCTTCAGGCATGACAAGATAATGAAGGAATTCTTAGCAGGACCCATTTAGGATTAAACAAGTTTTACTGGGGTCTAAAGGAGCTCCCCAAACCTCCGTGACTTAGCAGGAGACAAGATAAGGGGAATCACCCCAGCACCTGGGCCCCTCAGATTAAGTAAAAGTACAGTACTGAGGGTCCAGAGGAAGGTCTGCAGGACTCAGGCCTTAGTTATAGAGGAGAAGAAGTTCATCACTTATGTCCTTAGATGAATGCATAATTACACGTAGACATACAGCTGTGAAGGTTTATAAGTTCTGGAAAACTTTGTGATTTTGAGTTGGTCTGGTGCTCTCTTCACAGCCTGCTCCCTGTGCCCGTTTACAGAAGCAAGCTCTCTTTCCCAGTTCATCTGCGTCTCATTATCAAGCCGTGAGAATTAGCAGCCCAGCCCCTGGTTTAGTCTGGATATTTGGCGAGCCAGCCAGGAGAAAACGGCTAAGCAGCTTTGTAGGTATGGCCGGATTTTGTCGGATTTGGATCCCTAATTATGGATTAACGATAAAGCCCTTATGTGAACTGTTGAACAGGGCTGACCAGGATCCTTTCGAGTGGGAAGCAAGGCACCAATCGCTCAAGCAACTGATGAGTAAGTTCACCTCCACCCCCGCCTTAGGGCTTCCAAATCTTGTCAGCCCTTCCAACTTGGTGTGCCCTTGAAGTTCTAACGCAAAGGTGAGGCAAAGCGTGACAACCCATGGCATGCATTTCAAAGCAGCAGGACACAGTGGCCATTGGCTGCCCCCCACCGCCCTAGAGCGGTTGTTGCTGCTTATATGCTACTCAGGGGAGCCGAGAAGCTGACCTTGGGGCAGCCAGTCACAATACATGTGCCCCACCATGTGTCACGGGAGCAAAAAAGAGGATACTGGCTGATAGCAGGTCAGTTGGGTAGACGTCAAGCCATACTTTTAGACGACCCCGAAGTAAAGCTGCAAACCACTGGAACTCCAAACCCTGCTTCCCTATTCCCTCCCACCGAGGAGCTGGAGAAATCCTACATCACTGTCTGGAGGTCACAGACCAAGTGTTCTCTGGACCCCCGGACCTAAAGGACGTAGCCCTCCCGGCACAGACTGGATCTTGTTTGTAGATGGGAATAGCTTGGTCACCAATGGGAAGAGAAGCGCCCTGTATGCTGTGGTACCCCCTCAGAGGTAATGGAGTAACGGAGGCAGGGGCTTTGCTGGCAGGAAATTTGACGCAGAAGGTGGAATGAATCGCCCTTACAGCTGTCCTTAGATAAGAACACCAACGTGTACACTGACTCCAAGTACACATTTGTGATAGGTCACATGGAGCCATCTGGAGGGAAACAGGGCAGCTAAGGGCGGATAACACCAAAGTGAAACATGCTAAGCAAGTGTCAGAAGTGTTAGAAGTGGGCCGGGTGTGGTGACTCACACCTGTAATCCCAGCACTTTGAGAGGCTGAGGCAGGACGATCATCTGAGGTCAGGAGTTCGAGACTAGCCTGGCCAACATGGTGAAACCCTGCCTCTATCAATAATAAAAAAATTAGCCAGGCATGTCGGCGGGCACCTGTAATCCCAGCTACTCGGGAGGCTGAGGCAGGAGAATCGCTTGAACCCGGGAGTGGAGATGGCAGTGAGCCGAGGTGGCGCCACTGCACTCCAGCCTGGGCGGCAGAGGGAGACTCTGTCTCAAAAAAATATTGTTAGAGGCAATAAAGGTCCCACAGGAAATGGCCGTAATGCATTGCCCCAGCCATCCACGCAGTAATTCCGAAGCGGCAAGGGGCACCACCAGGCATTCGCCAATGCTAGCATCGAAATCCAAGCGCTCTTAATTTCTCAGATGGATTTCACAGCCATCAAGCCCCAGTATACTTCCAAAGATGGAAAAGCTATGGAAGATAAGGGATTCAAAGTAAACGAGGCAGGGTGGAGGCGGGGAGCGGAAACAGCGCAGGCCTAGTCTGGACGGCAGCTGTCTGGTCCACCCGCTGTCAAAGTACGTTCACGACAGCCCACACTTTGAGACAGACGCTTCACTGGCCTTTGTACAAAATTATTTGGAGGGAAAGGGACTAGAGGCCCACTTGGAGGACATCATTCAACCTTGTGGTCCATGTGCCTGGAATGAGCCTGATAATCACAGCCCAGGGCAGCCTGGGTAACAAGAAAGAGGAAGGAGCCCACTAGAAAACCAGCCCATAGACTTGGCACAGATGCCACCAGCCCCAGGGACATAAATACCTCCTAGTTCTAGTGGGCACTTTCTCTGGCTGGGAGGGATCATGCCCATGTCACTCCCAACGAGCAACCGAGGTGAAGTTTTGCTGAAGGAAAGCATTCCAAGATACGAGCTCCCTGATGTCACCCAAAATGATAACTCAACAAATGAATAAGGCATCGGAAATGAAGAGGACACAGCGGTCACTATGGAGACCTCAACCTTCCGGACAAACAGAGAACCAACCACACCCTGAAAACGTTCATTGCCGAATTATGTCAAGAGACTCCATTGAACTGGACTCAGGTACTCAGCATGGCGCTGCTCCCGGTGAGTGGGATTAAAACCAGCCCCTGTGGGCCGGGCGCGGTGGCTCACGCCTGTAATCCCAGCACTTTGGGAGGCCGAGGCGGGTGGATCACGAGGTCGAGAGATCGAGACCATCCTGGTCAACACGGTGAAACCCCATCTCTACTAAAAATACAAAAAATCAGCTGGGCATGGTGGCGCGTGCCTGTAATCCCAGCTACTCAGGAGGCTGAGGCAGGAGAATTGCCTGAACCCAGGAGGCGGAGGTTGCGGTGAGCCGAGATCACGCCATTGCACTCCAGCCTGGGTAACAAGAGCGAAACTCTGTCTCAAAAAAAGAATAAAAAAAAAAAAAAAAAAAAACCAGCCCCTGTGAAACCGTCTTCGGGAGGCCCTCTGCAGCTAATCTGCCTCGAGCCACCTCGGTACCCCTAGATTGGGAGTTGGCTATTAAGAATTATAGGACACACTCTTAACATTTTGCATAAGTTTGCTTCCAACAGGGACGCTGTGAATCCCACAGACACCCACCACCCATTCCTACCTGGCGATCAGTGCTGCCGAGGGAATGGAAGGGAACCGCCTTGGGAGAAACAGAAGGGCCCTGCGACGCGCTACTGACCGTGGGTGCAGCACTGACGCGGGCAGGCACCAAGCCCTGGGTCATGACATGCACCCGAAAAGGCTTCTGGCTGGGCGCCCCGCGGCAGACACCTCTCTGGCCACAGCTGCGAGGCAGGCCCCGGAAGGCCTGACGCTTCTGTTCAGAAAGCACCAGGCCTCTCTCCGCTAGGGCTCTGTCTTGCACGCCCCTCACTGTCCCCGCTCTCGCCTGCCATCCTTCCTCCCACTGGGCACAGGGCCGCACCGCAGCCTGCGGCAAGCCCCCCACGGGGTCCGCGGTCTCCCGTCACCCTCTTCCAGCACCTCCGGGTTGCCTTGGCGGGGGCCGCCCAGCCAAAGCAGGCTTGACACAGGTGTTTTTGTTTTACGTCTCACAGTGGCCTAGAAAACGGGACTTTAGAAGACCCAGGCCACAACAAGCCGTCTTCAGCAAAGAAAACAAGTGATGACGGAACAGCGTCGGCTCCGCCCCTGCGGAGTACACGGGGATGGCGGGACAGCGTTAGCTCCGCCCCTGCGGAGTACACGGGGATGGCGGGCAGCGTTAGCTCCGCCCCTGCGGAGTACACGGGGATGGCGGGCAGCGTTAGCTCCGCCCCTGCGGAGTACACGGGGATGACGGGCAGCGTTAGCTCCGCCCCTGCGGAGTACACGGGGATGACGGGACGGCGTCGGCTCCGCCCCTGCGGAGTACACGGGGATGGCGGGCAGCGTTAGCTCCGCCCCTGCGGAGTACACGGGGATGACGGGACAGCGTTAGCTCCGCCCCTGCGTAGTACACGGGGATGGCGGGACGGCGTCGGCTCCGCCCCTGCGGAGTACACGGGGATGGCGGGCCGGC
>NW_022437066.1:2330096-2375511 GCF_009761245.1 Sapajus apella | reverse complement strand
CGGGCCGGCGTCGGCTCCGCCCCTGCGGAGTACACGGGGATGGCGGGACGGCGTCGGCTCCGCCCCTGTGTAGTACACGGGGATGACGGGACGGCGTCGGCTCCGCGCCTGTGTAGTACACGGGGATGGCGGGACGGCGTTAGCTCCGCCCCTGTGTAGTACACGGGGATGACGGGACAGCGTTAGCTCCGCCCCTGCGGAGTGCACGGGGATGACAGGACAGCGTTAGCTCCGCCCCTGTGTAGTACACGGGGATGACAGGACAGCGTCAGCTCCGCCCCTGTGTAGTACACGGGGATGACAGGACAGCGTCAGCTCCGCCCCTGCGGAGTGCACGGGGATGGCGGGACGGCGTCGGCTCCGCCCCTGTGTAGTACACGGGGATGACAGGCAGCATCGGCTCCGCCCCTGCGGAGTACACGGGGATGGCGGGCCGGCGTCGGCTCCGCCCCTGCGGAGTACACGGGGATGACGGGACGGCGTCGGCTCCGCCCCTGTGTAGTACACGGGGATGGCGGGACGGCGTCGGCTCCGCCCCTGCGGAGTACACGGGGATGACGGAACGGCGTCGGCTCCGCGCCTGCGGAGTGCACGGGGATGGCGGGACGGCGTCGGCTCCGCCCCTGCGGAGTACACGGGGATGGCGGGCCGGCGTCGGCTTCGCCCCTGCGGAGTACACGGGGATGACGGGCAGCATCAGCTCCGCCCCTGCGGAGTACACGGGGATGGCGGGACGGCGTTAGCTCCGCCCCTGCGTAGTACACGGGGATGGCGGGACAGCGTTAGCTCCGCCCCTGCGTAGTACACGGGGATGACGGGCAGCATCAGCTCCGCCCCTGCGGAGTACACGGGGATGGCGGGACGGCGTCAGCTCCGCCCCTGCGGAGTACACGGGGATGACGGGCAGCATCGGCTCCGCCCCTGCGGAGTACACGGGGATGGCGGAAGTGTTAGCTCCGCCCCTGCGGAGTACACGGGGATGATGGAAGTGTTAGCTCCGCCCCTGCTCAGTACACAGGGATGACCGGACGGCGTCAGCTCTGCCCAGCTGAGTCCGAGGGTGGCCGTCCAGGCTCTTACACCACAGAAGGTCCGGAATGAAAGCAGCTCTCTTCACCTCCGGAATGGATTTATTTGGCTCACTGTCCCCACCGGACATTTAAACCAAGTAGCTCCCTTATGCTGGGAGCAACAGAAACACTGCCTTGACCGCTGGCCTAATGTAACCATCCGTCATTGCATGGATTCTGCACAGACACACGGACACGCGTGCATGCACATGACACACATGTACATGCACGTGCACACACACACACGCACACACACACACACACAGTGCTACAACAAAAATATTTGGGTTTTTTTTTTTTTTTTTGAGATAGTCTCTACCACCCAGGCTGGAGTAAGCGGTGCCATCTGGGCTCACTGCAACCTCCACCTCCTGGGTTCAAATGATTATCCTGCCTCAGCCTCAGTGTAGCCCAAATTACAGGTGCCCGCCACTATGCCCAGATAATTTTTGTATGTTTTTAGTAGAGACAGGGTTTCACCATGTTGGCCAGGCTGGTCTAGAACTCCTGGCCTGAAGTGATCTGCCCACCTTGGCCTCTCAAAGTGCTGGAATTACAGGCGTGAGCCACTGCGCCTGGCCCACAACAAAGAGAGGTGTTTGCCACCATCTGGTCCCAACACCCTGGCCTATGTTGCTATGCCCCTAACAGAACCCAGTGGCTTGTGGCACCATTTTATGGCCGTGGCTGCCCTCGGGCACATTGAGACGCTGTATTCTAGGCCTCCTGTGGCCACAGGGGCCCTGGGTAAAAGCCATCTAAATTCTAGCCGATCTCCCACAGAGGCTTCACAGATAGACCAGGTCAGTCTTTCACAGGTAGTCATCTGGCCATAATCTTTATGCCCTCAAGAGGCTGAGAAATGGTCACAGTGCAGAGAGGCACTGGCTAAGTCTACACAGCCAGCCTTGAGCGAGAGACCCCACAGCGTTTCCTGTGTGGACGCTGAAATGTACCACTGGCGGAAAACTATCTTGCAAAGTCGAATGGCCCCAGACATTCTAACGGTGGCCCAAGGGTGTCGAGGGGCTGTGTAGGGAACCAGTCCCACATCACACCTGTGGGTACCCCAAGTTCAGTGGCGACAAAAGAGTGAGAAAAAGACAGATTAGGAGAGAAAGTGGGACCGGGGGCCATCACTCATTACTGGAGGGGACAGTGAAGGCCCCGAGCTCTGATCATCCACACTATTTATTGGTTACAATTGCTTTGATCTACGGGGTAGGGGTGGAGTGATGGTGGATGAACCAGTGAGCCGGAACTGATGTGTCATCCTAAGGATTGATAACAGTGGCAGTTTGGGAGCTTCGCAAAACAAGGACATGTGGTTGTCTTTAGTTTATTATCTGTGTGCAGCTGATGGAACTCGGGCCTTACCAGGAGCCTACAAGTCTGGCTACCATCATAGCGCTACGAGGGAGTTTTACGTCCTTGAGCACAAGGTTTATGTAACAGAGCCCAGGTCACCCTGCACCGGAACATGAGGCATGCTCACCAAACCCCAATGCTGCGCGTATGTACCTGTCGATTCTGGAGTATTTCTCCGGCGTTAAAGGATGTGCATCAAAAGACACAGGTGGCCTCCAACGCCAGGTTACCACTCAGTGACCGGGTGGGTTCGTGGCGTAGCGGAGGACCTTCTTAGTGGCAGGGCGCCCTCGCGGCCCGGGCGTCACGTGATGTGGCAGAACATATTGCTGCTGATTGTTCCAAGGCAGCCCCCCAGTTTGTACGACCGTTTCAGCAGGCACTGCCTCTACGCCCCCAAAACAGAGCGGCCACTGGGAACAAACGGACCTCCTTCACTCCCGCGCTGCGTCCGCTGCCCGCAACAATGACCCCCTATCAGCAGGAGGCAGCAGGAGTGCTGTGCCCCTCCCCCTGCGAGTCTCATAATGAAGCAATGCCCCAGCATGGCAGGGATCCTGCACAGTCCCACGGTGGGGTAGCGGCAGGCCTCGGTGACAGCTGTTCAGCGCCGGCCGAGCGGCGGCGTTAAGCATGAAACACGGAGAGCCCGCGCCTTTGACAAAGGCTGCAAGGTGGCCAAAGCCCACCCAGACCGCGGGCCACGCCTCCCCCGGGCCTTCAGGCATGGCAGGATAACGAAGGAATTCTGAACAGGGCCCCTTTCGGATTAAACAAGTTTTATCGGGGTTTAAAGGAACTCTCCAAACCTCCACAAACACGTTTTACTGGAGGCTACAGGAAGGAGTGCCCCAAGCCTCCATGATTTAGCAGGGACAAGGCGAGGGTGGTCTCCGCAGCAGCCCCGGGGCCTCTAGGTTAAGCAGATGCAGAGGCTCCAGAGGACGGTCTTCAGGCCACAGTTACAGAGGAGAAGTTCATGACATGTCTTGGGGAACGCACACTTACTTGCAGACACGTAGCTTCGCAGGTAAATCCGCTCTGGAAAGCTGTGACTGAGCTGGCCTGGTGCTGTTTCCTGTCCCTCTCCGCGTGCCGTCTGCAGAGCAGACTCTCTTCTTTCCCAGCTCGTCTGCATCTCGTCACGGGGCTGGGACAAGCAGCAGCCGGGCCCTCGGCTGGGTCTGGGAACACCGTGACTCTGTAGGCTCCAGCACCAGACGCTGTGCTGGGGAAGGGGCGGGAGGGGGTGGGAGGGGAACAGGGACACTGTGAGCTCCACAGACACAGCCACTGTGGGTCCTCTTGCAGGCTGAGAGGCTGTCCCCTGCCTTTGGGACACGGTGTGTGCCTCCAGTGAAGGGACAGAAGGTCCCTTGGCCCACAGGCCCAGGAAGCTCCCACAGGGAGTGGGATGACCTCCTTCCCATCGAGGAGGAGGGCAGCGGCCTCAGGGCCTTTGGCTGCATGCCCAGTGGGCACAGGATGTGTGTGGATGGGCCGGGGGTGGGCCGCCCCGAGGGGCTGGAATTCATAGGGCAGCAGGGTATAAAGGGGGCAGAGGCCTGGGGCAAGGCACCCACGGCAAGGATGGCTCTGCTGCTGCTGAGCCTGGGGCTCGGCCTCATCTCGGCCCAGGAGTTCAACCCCCACAAGGTTGTGCAGAGGAACTACAACATGGCCAGGGTGGGTCTGCACTGCGGTCTGCGGGGAGGGGCCAGGCCTCAGGGCCTCGGACCTGTGACCAAGGTGGCTGCTCCAAGGGGAGCCCACCTCTCCTCCCCAAGCTGTGACGGCAGCCTGGGAAGGCAGGGGTTGCTCCGAGAGGGTCAGGCAGGGGAGGCCTGGGAGGGTGACTGGGTCCCTGGAAGGGCAGAGGGGAAACCTGGGGAGTGGAGTGGGGACCAGCAGGGAGATGGGGCCCCTACGAGGACAGAGGGCTTCCTAGGAGTAGAGGGGAAATGAAAGGGAGTCTGAGGGAGAGCAGGGAGAGGGGGGCCTTGAGAGGACAGAGGGCAGAGAGGGCCCTGGAAGGGTGGAGGGGCTCTGGTTGGGAGCCAGATGCTCAGGGGCGGGGCCCTGGGAGGGAGGACTGTGGGCACGATGCCTCCCAGGGCTGACCTAGGGCCCCCACCCACTGGGGCCCTTTGTCTTCAGGTTTCGGGGGTCTGGTATTCTATTTTCATGGCCTCAGATGACCTGAATCGGATTAAAGACGACGGGGACCTGAGGGTCTTCGTCCGGAATATTGAACACTTGAAGAATGGCAGCCTCAGATTTGATTTCCAATGCATGTACGTGTTGCATCAGAAAGATCCATGCCCCACCACCCCAGTGCACACACTCACACTTGCACACACGCTCACACGCTCATGAGCTCGAGCTCCTGGGAGAGCCTGAGCCTGCGCGTATGACCCCGGGCAGGGCGAGGTGGGAGCAGGGACTTGGTCAGCCTGGTGCTGTGTTCTTCCCTGGAACATGGAGATGAAGTCGCCCCCCTTCCGAGGCTGGGGTGAGGTTTGTGGCAATGAGGGTGTCAGGGGTGGGGGCTGTAGCAGGGCCCGACTGTGGAATGGCACCCTGGGCATTGGGGTGGGGAGCTCGTGCCCTGGAGGGGGTTGGCTCTGCTGTCGCATGTCCAGGGGGCTGGAGCTCCACTCCCAGCATCATCCTGGCTGGCTTCCAGGGTGCAGGGGGAATGCGTGGCCGTGGCGGTGGTCTGCAAGAAGACAGAGAAGAATGGGGAATACTCCATCAACTGTGAGTGGAAGCCAGACTCCCCCTGGTCTGACAGCTGGGGGTCCCCTTTCTCCAGGGCCTGGGCCACATTCTGGCAGCCACTAACTTTGGGGATTTTATGTAAGCCCCCAACAGCTTGAGTCTGCCCTGAAAGCACCCATCCTGGCACCAACCCTATGGGGGCTCCTGGCCCAGGGGAAGCAGGGAGGCGTGCTGGGCTCTGGAAAACGAGCCCACTGAGGGGCCACCGGGCTCTGCAAGCCAATGACAAGGAGGGAGGGGGCTGTGCCGCTGCGCACGCCCTGGGTGAGCGTGGGGTCTCCACTGGGCGAGCACTGTGAGCTCCTCCCCTCCCCTCTCAAAAGGCCACTTGAGCTGGCATCCTCACTGAAGGCCACACAGCACACCTATCACAGGACCCTGAGGGTGGTGAGGCCGTGGCGACAGCCAGGTCATGCTGACCGATGTCTCCACGCAGATGAGGGCGAGAACACTGTGGCGGTCTCGGAGACCGACTACAATGTGTTCGTCACCTTCCACCTCCAGAACGTCAGGAACGGGAGTGAGACCAACGTGCTGGCGCTCTACGGTACTCCCGCTGACCCCTCTGACCCCCTTGGAATCTGGCCCAACCCTGGTGGAGGGTCTCACCTGGGGTTTGGAGAGGTGGCACCCATTTGCCATTCCTAGCCACAGACACACTGTTAGGGTGCTGGGCGCTGCAGGCTTTCACCTCCCGTCTCACTCAGCACAAAGTCCCTCCGGTCAGGGTGTGACCCCCCGCCTAGCCTCAGCACTGCCTGAGCGCCCCCAGCCAGGCCCACCCTTCACACAGAGCCAACTCTGTTCCCAGCACGGGTCCCACAGCTGGAACCCTCCTTCCTGAGCAGATTTGAGGAAACCTGCAGAAAGTACGGACTCGGCTCACAAAATATTGTCGACTTGACCAACCAAGGTCAGCCCCGTGGCTCCCAGACCAAGAGGGAGGCGGGATGGGCTGGGGATGGGGTGTTCCCACCTGGTCCCTGTCCCTGCACTGAGAGCCTTCTCTGTCCTCCCAGATCCCTGCTACTCCAAGCGCTAGAGGAGCCCACCCAGGAGGCCCAGGAGGACCATGTGTGAGCTGCAACTCGGGTCGTGGAGGGGGCTGTATGGGGAGAGCTTGGGGCCAATATCAGAGGCTGGGGGGTCCCAGCCCAGGAGGACCACGTGTGAGCTGCAACTCGGGTCGTGGAAAGGGCTGGATGGGGAGAGCTTGGGGCCAACGTCAGAGGCTGGGGGTCCCAGCCCAGGAGGGCCACCGGTGCCCACCTCTCCCCTGGTCTGGGAACAGAACACAAGGTGCTTGGTGAAAGGGGCCGTGAAA
The DNA here is from genome assembly GCF_009761245.1 of Sapajus apella. Taxonomy (NCBI): domain Eukaryota; kingdom Metazoa; phylum Chordata; class Mammalia; order Primates; family Cebidae; genus Sapajus; species Sapajus apella. Next base: position 2,368,968 of record NW_022437066.1, on the reverse strand, counting down.
AGCATCACTGGAGTCGGGGCAGCGATGGGGCCTTCCAGGGTGGTGGGGTCTGAGCAGAAAGTGTGATGAGGCCTGTGGGAGTCTCCAGGGGCTGCTGTCACCACGAGCGGGTGACTCAGACAACCAGGATTTACTTTCTCACAGCCTGGAGCCCGAGGTCTGCAATCCAAGGCTGTGCTCCCTCCACTGGCTCCAGGGAGGGTCCTTCCTGCCTCTTCCAGCTGTGGGGGCTCCAGGTGTCCCTGGCTTGTGGCAGTGTCACTCCAGGCTCTGCCCCAGTCTTCTGTCTCTTCTGTCTCTTCTAAGGACACCTGTCGTTGGATTTAGGCCTGTCTTCAACCGGAACGATCTCCTGCCAAGATCCTTAGCATCACACCTGCAAAGACACCTTTCCATCAGACGCCTTCACAGGCCCCAGCCACTAGGAGACGAGAATGTCCTTTTAGGGACACCACTCAGGCCACCAAGGTTCCTTCTCCAAGCTGCCCCTCCCTTCTCAGGAATGGTCCCAGCCCAGCAAAAAACCCCCAGGGCACCCCTTCCCTTCCCAGAGCCTGAGCCTCCTAGAGATATGGCCCTAAAGGCACCTCTGCATTTCTGCATGAGAGTCCCTGGGGTTAAAGGAGCAGGTGCACCTGTGGTGCGTGGTGGCCCCCAGATGCAGGTGACAGCAACCAAGGCCCTACCCCTTCCCTTCCCTCCCCTCCCCGCCCCTCCCTGAACTCAGCCACTGCCTTTGGGGGAGGATGATCGATAGGGTCACAGCTGAGGCAGGTACCCATGCCCCCTCCATGTTTTGGTGAATAAAAGGGAGGTACCAGCCAATCCGTGGTGATTTTCTGGGTTGACAGCGATTGGTGGTTGGGCATCTGTTAGATGTGAAAATGAAAGGGTGCTCTCGAAATCCCAAAACCGCAGAAGGGACACGAGTCGGTGATTTCTGAAGGTCAGGAATGGGAAGTAGGAGTGTGGCCGGAAAGGGGCAGCAGGAGGGCCCCACTGACGGTGCAGTGTCCCGCACTGTGACCCCAGCGTGGACACGAGACCCTGCACGTTCAGCAAATGTGCGGCTCCGTCTGAGGAGCCCTGGCCCTGCCCCTCCCCAGGGGAGAACATTTTGCAGCCTAAGACCCAGAAACATTTGCACTGGGGGCATACACTGGGCAGCATCTGTGTGAGCTCTGCAAGGGGTCCATCCTGCGGGACACAGTCTCGGGTGCTGAGGAAGAACCTGTCCCCAGAGCCAGCGCCTGCTTGTAAAGGAACCAAGTGGAGCCACCTCAGGATGAGGGTCCTGATGCCACCCCCACCTCACCTCCGTCGGGTGCTCCAGGCTGTAGGGCGAGGCTGGGCAGAGCTTTGGTGCCTGCTGCAAGGGTGCCAGGCTTGGGGAAGGGGCGGCTCCATCGGGATGGGAGGGGTAGGAGGGAGGCACCTGGCATTCCCACGGCCACCAGCTTCCAGCCCGTTTGGATCTGGGCCCAGCCTGCGGGGCTGCAGCGGGAACACACGAGAAGCTGCCCACTTGGCGGGCCTGTTGGTGCGGAAAGCTGGCCTTGGGGCAAGATGGCTAGTGAGAGTACCCTTCCTGCATTCCAGGAAGTAAAAAAAATCGCTCTGCTGAGAGATTTGTTGTCTCAGTAATGAGGTGGGGAGCAGGAGCTTAGCTGGAGACCCCACCTGGCTGCCACAAACAAGCCCACCCTCGCCAGCCAGAACTGCAAGGACAGCGGCTGCCCCTGGTTTTCCAGACCCACCTCTGAACTGGGGCCGCCTCACGGCCAAGAAGAGCGGTAAATTGGTCCAGAGAGACGGCCCCAGGAGCCGGGAGGCGTGGGGAGATGGGGGTGGGAGACACGCCTGCTCAAGGAATGGCTCCCCACCCCTCCAGCAGCTCCTTTAGCCCCAGGAGCAACCACAGCCAAGCTCCCCTCAGACCCTGGCACTAGCCTGTACTTGAGATGTACATGCGTGTACACCAACAGTGTGAACATCACACATGCCAATACACAGGAGCACACATGCATGCGTACTGTGAACATATGCACACACACCAGCACATGGGGTGCACACACATGTACGCACACCAACACGCAATTCAAACATATGCACACATACCAACACTGCACACACAGGCACGTGCACCAACACATGGGTGTACAAACACATGTATGCACACACCAAACAGCAGATACAGGCACACATGCAAGTATACAAATACACATACGCACAGCAACAGCACACACACAGGCATGCACACCAACACACATGGAAGCACAAATGCACACACACCAACAGTGCACTCATGCACACACACCAACAGCACACACAGGCACACACATACCAATACAGTGCACACACGCATACTGCCAACTGCACACACACGCAAACACCAACAGTGTACACACACACACGATACATGCACACACCAACAGTGCGCACACACATACTGCCACTGCATAAAAACCAACAGTCACGGGGCCCTGGAGCCAGTGTCTCCACATGGGGATAGCAGGGTGAGCCTCAGCATCCGGGGTTGGAGGCCAGCACCACCTGTGCTGTGGCTGAAAAACAGGTGGGCCCCACGCACCATACAGAGCTCAGCTCCTCCATCAAAGTAACCCAGCCCCCTCCAGATCTCACAGTATAGGGCTGGCAGCAGAACCAGACACTGAGGGCAGGTGATCTCTGCCCAGGTCACCCCATTCACATGACAGTGAGGGAGAGGTGACCAGTGGCAGAGGTGGGACCAGCCCTCTGCCCACCTCCTCCAAAAAGCAGGCTCCTCCAAAAGCACTCCCGGAAGCTCTGAGCGGCACAGAAAGGCAGCTCACAGAGCCGCTTCCAGGCACTGAGACCGTGAGGCTGCATTGCCTCCAGAGAGCAGGACCCAGTGTGCCCCCATCCCAGGGCACCCGGGCCGGGTTATTCAGGGATTTCACGGTGCTGAGAGCTTCGCAAAACAAAATCCCAGCAGCTGCCTGCACGGTGAACGGCGGCGGCGCAATCTGCCCGATGAATCGGACTAATCACACACAAGCCACGCGGGTTTGTTTCCTCCAGGAAACCTGCTTTCCCTCTTTAATACTCAGTATCCTCTCATCACAGCCTGCAAGCCTCGCTCAAATTAGGGTGCAGCTGCAACCCAAACCCAAAATAAAATGCCCAGGCACGCAGCAGGGACACACGCCGCTCCAGATCCGCCGGCCCCGCCGCGTCTACACAGCCCGGCTGCTAGCAGGCGAAGAAGTCGGGGAAGAGGCTGTCCACCTCGTCCTTCAGAGCCAGGCCCGCACAGCTCACGTCCAAGCCCCACGGCTCCAGAGGGTTGTCCTGGAGCTCCTGGGAGCCGGGCTCAGGATCCCCTAGGAAGCCTGGCTCTCCCTCATCCGGTGGGCTGCTCTCGGCTGGGGCCCACGCAGGGCCACTGCCTCCTCGGCCCTCCCGGGACCCTGGAGGCAAACAGGACACATGAGCAAGGCAGGCAGGTGCTATGGGGACTGGAGGCAGGCAGGTGGGGTCACAGGAGCAGGGCTCCCACCTTAGCCCGGCTGCCCTGCCCTGCCATGTGGAGGCTATGAGGTGGGTAAGCTCACACCTGGCGGCCCCAGACCCAGGACACCTGTTGGGCCAGAACCAGGAAGGGACACCTCAACACAAAATTGTGCATGGGGTGGACACACGCCACATCACAGCTCTGCGTGCCTTTGCCTGCCGGCACGGGCTGGACCAGGAACCTTGCAGACATGCGGTCTACGGGAGAAAGACAGGGCTCCACACACCACCAGCTCACGTGCCAGCTCACACACATCACACTCACTCGCACACTCACACGTTACCCATGACACTCAATGCCGGACGAGGCCCAACAGTTAAGCCCCAACAGAGGAGAAGACGGGGACTCAGACCCAGACCCTGGGACCCCACGTCACACACGCTGGGCCTGAGTCCCAACTCCCCAGCTCACGGCAGGTGCTGATGTAGGAGACGCAGCCCCGGACCCAGGGTCCCACTCACCCGGCCACCAGCTGGGACCAGCGGCAGTCAGCAGGAAGGACGTCCCATCCTCCATATCAGACCCCAGCACAGACCTGGAAGTAAGGAGCCCTCCCTCAGTGGCCACAGGTGGGCCCAGGCCTTGAGCTCAGGGTAACACCTGGGCCCCAAGTCCTGCAAAGGCAGCTTCCAATGCAAAGCTCTGGGCCCCACTCCTGGCGGGCTTGGCCCTGCGCGGTGGGAGAAGTGCAGAAGCCATGGCCGCCGAGGACACTGGCCAGCGGCTCTCCTGGCCCCCGATCCGTCCTGCGGAGCATCTCTGGCTGTTTCTCTCCAGCCGCAGGCCCGCTTGTCTCGTCCCCTCCCTCCCCCTCCCCTCCCCCTCCCACACCCCAGCTGGTGTGCGCTCAGGAAACACAAACTCATTTTACCATCAGCCAAAACAAATGACAATTAGACGACAAACGTGTTTCCAGACACACACGTTAGAAAGCCCCACAGCCAGCTGGCCGGTCCTGCCCTGGGCTTCAGCCTGCGCCTCGGCCTCCCCCGCACAGCCACAGAGGAAGCAGGTACGGAAGCTTCCCGACGCCGAGAAAGGGGGCCCAGGCAGGGCTGGGAGGAGGCGGGCGTGGCAGGGCAGGCTCGCTACACACACACATGCGCGCGTGCGCGCACACACACGGCTCGCTCATGCACACACAGGCGTGCACACTGCCTGGGCACTCACCTGGTCTCCTGCGCAAGCATGGGGGCCTCGTCGGCTGGCTCCCCCAGAGATGCAGCCTCCACAGCCAGGGGTCCAGCCTGGCCCGACCAGCCAGGGCCCTCACTGCTCATCACAGGCGAGCTCAGCTGCTGCGGGAACGGAGGCCAGGACAAGGGTGGCCTCTCGTTCTTCGGAAGACTCGGGCCTGGGGGCCACGGCACTGGGCTGCAAGGTTCTGGAAGAGAAGTCAAAACGGAGGTCAGTCTTCCCTGCCCGGCCTCACAGGCCTCCCCTGAAGACCTCGTGACTCATGGGCTGGGTCCATTCATGCTGACCAAGCACCCACCCTGCTGCCTGCACCCTGCAGCAGGGACACGCGGGAAGAAGCCGAGAAGCAGGTAAACGGGAGCAGACGAACGCCCAAGGGGGAGTGCCTAATACCTGGGGGCTGAGGGCTTCCTGGAGGACGTGCTGGCTTGGCCAGTTGCAAGGGGCTTGGATCGGGGGACCCTCTCAGTGCCACCTCCTGGACCTTGAACTCTGCCGTCAGACCTGCTCCGGGCCACATGCCTGGCTGTGGGTTCCCGGAATGCCCTGATGACCCCAGCACTGCCACCAGCCTTGCCAACTGCATGACCACTCCTGGCCACAGCCACACTAACAGGCAGCCGAAAGGCACAGCCCTGCCCCTCCTGGCACCTGGCGACTTCCAGGCACAAGCACAGCAGGGACCAAGGGGAGCTTGGTCATGAGAGGCACCCTGCGGGGCCACCTGCAGAGGAACCAGAACTCAGCTGTGGGTGGCATCAGGGACAAAGGCCCCACGTGGCAGAGGGAACAGCTAGGAGGCCACAGGCCCCTGGCTCACCCCAATTACCGCTCCCGCCACGGGCGAGCAGCATAGGCGGAGAGGCAGATGGAGCACCCCAGGGAAACAGATAGCGGGCCGCATCCAGCACACACGCCAGCCAGACGGGGGGAGGAAGCAAGGCTGCAAAGCTGGACAGAGCGGCCAGGACAGGCTGAGGCCCTCTAGGTCCCCACGCTTCCCCCAGACCCAGGGACCCAGGGAAGAGGAGCTGTGGGAGGCCCCGTCCTTGAGGCGCGGAGGCAGGTGAGGAAATGGACCCGCTCAGTCCCTCCCTTCCCTGGAGCACAGGGAGGTCAGGAGACAGGACAGAGGGAACAGCCCAAAGGAGGACTCTGGCTAGGACTCTCCCTTCGAGCCACACCTACTCCCTCTGGAGACCACATTCCTCCTTCACACAAAAACCAGGGCCCTTCGAGGCCAGCCTTCAACAGACGGGTTTCTCACTAACAGAAACCCCTGGGGGAATTCCAAATCCCCCTTTTGAAAACTGTCCCACTGTTCTCAGGGGTAAAGCACAGTCTGGCCCAGCTCCCCAGGCCCAGGGCACCCCAGATGCACACCCAGGACTCACCTGTGAAGGAGGGCGGCCCACCCTGCACCTGGCACAGCCCCGACAGCGCCTTACACTCATCCGTTCCCAGGGCCAGGCGGCTCGGGGGGTCCCACTGCCTGGAGGATGCAAGGATGTGCGGGAGGGGCTCTGGGCCCACAGGGTGGGCTGATGACGGGTCCCGGGACCAAGGATTTTCCAGAAGCACCTTCGAATCTGGGGTTCTAAAAAGAGCAACATGATGAAGATCCTGGGTCTGCCCCCCAAGTCCCCTGGGAAGGTTTCCCCCACCTACCCACCCCAGGAGCAGTGGGCTGGACCTGTCCCCAGAACACCCAAAGTACCACCTACCATTGAGCCAGCTTCTGCCTGGGGGCCCTGGGCCAGCCAAGCTCCACAGCTGCCTCCCCAATTTCTCTCTGCCCAACTCCCCCGGCTCTAGATCCTTCCACAGCTAATTAGCCACACCCCCATGCCCCAGCCCACTTTGGGGTAAAATGGCTACATTCAAACACATGTTGCAGATGGTCCTTTAGCCTGGGAAGCTCTCATTCTAAAAAGAACCAAATTATCTTGACCTCAGAAAACTCCATTCCCAAAGCTGTCCACAGGGAGGGGTGCGACACCTCACCAACCACCTGCAAAGTGCCCAAATACAGGAGCAGGAGAGACTTCGCCCAGGCACCTCCCACCTCCACGCCAGCCCAGGCCCTTGAGTCCACTGACCACGTTCCGCTTCCCGGAGCTCACCCACATTGGTCACCTCTCTCCTGACTGCCTGAGTTGGCAGGTCCCGGGGCAGGTCACCAGCTGCAGAGGCCATGCCAGGCCCCAGGCCACACCCACCCGAGGATGTGCCAGGGGCTTTGGGTCTGCTGCTCACAGGGTCACCCAGCCCTGCAGAGCTGGCCCCAGGAGGCACTCACTCACCGAGCCCCGCCGGACGCTCCTGCCCCAGTGTCTGGCACACCTGCTGGAATCTGACTTGACAGCGTCAACTGCAGAACATTCTCCTGCAACGAGGGCCACATCTCCTTGGAGAAAGCAAGAAGCCGAAATTTAAACAAAGTCGTAAGCCGAAAACACAGACAGTCCACTGGGAAGCACACGAGAAAGCGGGGCTGTGGCCAGACTGGCGCCCTGGGGCCAGGAGGGTCGCTGTAAGCTTGGTCCCTGCTTGGGACTGGGGGCGAGGATACAGGCTGACAACGAGGCTGAGGTCCCACCTCTGACAGACCCCACCGTTCCTGAGTTAGGCGTGAATACCCAGGGGCCTCACCAGAAACCCTGGGACCCTGATCTTACAGACATCGAGACAGCTTCACTCCCCAAGTGGGTCCTCAGCCCTGGCACTCCTGGGGTCAGCCGGAGCCCCCAGGGCTTTGGAGAGGACACAGGAGCCCCTCTTGGGGATGCACAGAGAAATGATCTAGGGGGTGCTCAGCCAGGGAGGATCAGGGGACCCCCGACTCTCCCCAGAACTGGCACAGAGCATCAGGGCAGCCCATCAATGAACACAACTCAGGCACACGAAGGCTGGAAAGCTTGCTCCCTTCCAGAAAGAGAGTAATGACAGGCAGGGCCTGAATAAACGAGGAAGTGCCCTGCTGAAAACATGCCCTGCCCTCACCGTGGAGGCCAAGGGAGCCGGGGACGGCAGGGGACATGCTGCCTGCAGGGTGGTGAGATGTCCGCTCACCACGACACCAGAGGACTGACCACATCTACCCTTACAACTCACAGCGTGCCTCTCCTGGCCAGGCCCCAGGGCACTGGCAAGCCGCAGGAACTGCACAGACATCTCCAGGACCGAGGCCATGTCCTCCCGCCGGCCATCGAACTGGGGCAGCAGGCCTCGAAGACGCTCACAGCTCAAGGAGATCCGCTTCCTGCTTCCAGTCAAGAAACAAACAGCTCTGGGCCCTCCATCCTCCAGCAGAGTAGACAGCAATCGATAGAAGCTACCAGAGAGGCCCTGGGGGCTCATCAGGCAGAGGAGACCACTGGGCCCCCGAGACGGGACCACGGAGAGGTCGCCCCCGTGGTCTGAAGCCCCCAGATCCACATCAGAGCACAGCCTGAGCCTGACCCCTGGGTCCCAGCGACAGGCCGTGCAGCCCAGGCCCAAGCCATGGCTGCTTTGCAGCGTGGAGAGGACAGGGAGGGTCACAGCAGCACCGCCTCCAGAGCAAGGCCGGGCTGCAGGATGTCCCCCAGCACGGCTTTTCTGGGTGACTTGGAGATGTGCAGCCCATCCTTCCACTGGGCACACGCCACGAGCCCCTCCCAGCTGACACCTGGTGGCGGCCACAAGACGAATGTCACCCGCTCCGCCGCCTGTTTACAGCGCCCCGACCCGGGGACGCACCGGCCACTCACCTGCGCTCCCTCTCGCTGATCACGTTCCGCGGGAGGCAGGAGCTGGGACCCTCAGTCACCAGAGGGGCCTTGGGCCGGCCAGAGCCCTGGGCCAAGTCCTCGCAGCAAGAGAGGGCACCAGCTAGGGAAGAGCCGCTGCCAAGAGAGCCAAGAGCACCCGGCTCTGAGAACCCCAGAAAACGCCACCAGGAGCCCCAGATGCTGCAGCGGGCGTCTTTGGGGTGCGGGTGGAGGCCAAGACCTGGGTCACGCAGGGACACGGCCCAGCCGTCTCTAAACCGCTCCCCCTCCCCCAGGGTCCAGGGTTTCGCCCCAGTGGGGCCAGGAGGGGTGGAGACCGCCGACTTGCTGAACCACCCCTGGGTACAGGCCTTGAGCCCCCACACCCTTGGCCCCCCTCCTAATTCCTCACTTGCATCCCCCAACAGTGGGGACTCCAGAGACCTCCGGGTCGGGCTCGGAGCACCGGGACGCCATGACCTTGCAGCTGCAGAGACCCCAGGGCACGGCTCCTTCCGCCCGCCAGCCCCGCCCGGCCCCGCCCCCTCACGTGTGCTCTGCCCACCTGCCACGTGCTTTCCACCCAGCCCGCCCCCACTTCCCCACTCGCGCTCCGCCCCCACTCCTCAGCGCATGCGCTCTGGCCCTCCCCTGGCATCCAGCCCCGGCGCGTGTGGCCCATGTTCCTCCACAGAAGGTGCTGGAAAGCGACTCGGAAGGTCCACCCACTCCAAGCCCCGTGGAACGCCGGGGGAAGGGCCCCAGCCCAGGTAGCCCTGCCTCCGTCCTTACCTTCCCTGGGATCTCGGGTGCCCCTGGCACTTTGGCGACACCGGCCCTGCCCTTAGGAGCCCAGCACCTGGTGGGGGTGGGCGGGCTGGCGGGCTGGCCTGAGCTGTTCAACCCAGGGACTGAGAGGGGTAGGGATACCTGCCTGCCCCCCAGGTCGCCCACGCTTGCCCTTCCCCCAAATCTAGTCCCCTTGCGGGGTGCTGCGCCTCAGAGTACCGTCACCATCCACCCTGCCGGGTCTCCGAGAGCCAGGGACATCCTGTCCCCAACCCAGGCCACTAAGGCGTGCGCCCTTCCTCCAGCTCAGCTCTGGGGGACACGCTCGGAGCCGTCTGTCCCTTTCCCCCGGCCCTGCGCGGGAGGCCTCAGCTCCACCCCCTCTCACTCTCAGCAGGTTTCTCGGGGGTCGCGGGGTTCCTCCAAATTAAGAAAGCTCCGGCGCTGGGTCTCTGCTCCCCTCCCCACTGAACTCGGGGAGCCGCCCTGCGCGAGGCTTGAGTCACCTGATAAATGCTTGCCGGGGGGCGATGGAGGGAAGCGGGAGATGGAGACGTCTCCTTTCCTCTTTCACAGAGGTGGGGCTCCTCAGGGAAGCGGAGGGGACGATGGTGGGGTGTGAGGCTGGCCTGCAGTTCGGAGGACGTCCCTGGCTGGGCCCGTAGCTGGAAGAGGTGGGTGGGCCGTAGGGCCCCAGCTCCTGAGAGGGGCGGCAAGATGGAGCGCGGGCAGGTGCCACCACAGAGGGCGCGTCTGCCTGGGGTGCCCCAGTGTCCTGTGGAGAAGGCAGGGTCTGGGCCTCAGGCTGGCATCCTGGATTTGGGGCCAAAGTTGGGTGAAGGGTGTTGGGAGCAGCACCGGGGCCCGAGCGGAGGCAGGTTACAGGTGACGTGAGGGGGTCTGTCCATCCCTTCTCAGTCCGGCCCCGGCTGCAGGTCGGACATGGATGGGGGCCGGGCTGGAGAGGAGGCAAAACCCTCGGGGAGCTGGGCCCTCTCCGGGTCTACTCCTGATTGCGGAAGGTGGACGGGCTCGCGATCTGGGGTTCCTCAGTGGCAGAGTGGGGCCGAGTTTTTGTTTCCATAAAGCCCTCGAATGTGATCGAGCCTTCGACTCTCCTGCTGCGGAGAACATGTGTAATTAAATCACAGATGCGGTCGGCGGGTCCTCCCAGTGGCGGTGTTTCTGAGTTCCCCAGGCAGGAGGGCACTGGCAGAAAGGCCACTTCTGGTCCCGGTGGCACCCGCCCAGGGGTGGTGGGACCTGCTGCAGCCCCGCCTCTCTCGGGAACTGAGGAAGAACCCCCACGATGCCGGAGAGCTGGGTGGCGGCGGCACAGGCTGAACCTTTTCTGGGGATCTCCCCAAGTGTTCCCTCCCACCCCAAACCATCCGTGTTCACCTTGCTGCCTCCTGGAGAAACAGGAAAGGACCCTCCAGAGAGACACTGGGAGGCCAAGGACGGCGAAGTCCACGCCATGCGCCCTCCAAAGGGACCTGGCCTCCCCCTGCCCCTCGTGGCCACAGTTTTGGCTTAGTGAGGGGCCTGGTCCGCGCTGCAGACCAACAAAGCTCTGAGGACAGAAATCGCAGCTCCCCAGAGGCCGTCTGAGCCAGGGTGACGCATGTGCCACAGCGTGAGCATGTGTGCGGAAAGGGGGCCCGCAGGGGGACCCTCTGCTTCCCTGGTTGTTGAGCTACAGCATCTGAAGTTGGGGCCCTTTCTCACTCATCTAAAGGGGCTGTGTGCGCCTGTGCGGCTGAGAGCACAGGAAGGGGTGCAGTCACCCCCTCCCCAGCCAAGCCCAAGGTGGGGTGCCCACCGATGGAAGCTGCAGCCTGTGGGGAGGCGGGGTGGGGGGTGTCGACCAGGGCAGAGCAGCACGGGGGGAGGTGCTGACGGTCCCGGGCTTGGTGGGTGGAAGCTGGTGGTCAGAGGTCAGAGCCGCGCTTGTGCGTTTGCTGCCTGCAAAGGACCCTGAGCCCCTTGTGCCCCCGCCCACCACGGAGCCCTCCCAAGGGTTTGGGGCTTGGCGGCTGCACTGCACTGACGATTTTCCAGCCATTAACGAACCCGTCCTTTTCTCCAGAGTTTGGAGGGCCCAAGGGCCGCGGGGGCAGGGGGGCGGGTCCCTGCAGCCCCTGCCGGGTTGCAGCCTGGCCTGGAGCCTCCCCGGGTCCCCGCGCTCGAGCAGAAGCCAGAACCTGAGCCTGGAACCGGCGTTCCCCGCACCCCCGCGCTCATCTGCGAGGAGAAGGTGGCGGCTTCCCCTCGCTTCCCACTTGGGTCCGGTCCGAGCTGCCCAGCGCATGCCACTCCCCGACGGGGCGTAAAGCCCAGAGGGCGTCTGCCGGGAGGCGTGCGGCGGGGGCTGTACCAACCGGACCTTCGAGTTTGACGATGGTGGATGCGCCCCTAGGAACCGTCAGCGCCAGCCCCGTGAAGACCCCCCAAGATCCCCCTCAGACTCCCACACCCTCCAGGATTCCCCATTCCCAGGACCATCCAACTCCCCCAGGACCCACGAGCACCCTCCCAGACCACCACGGGGAACACGGGCGCCCCTCAGGGTGGGCCTCACTTTCCCTAACAACCAGCAGGTGCCCAGGCAGCAGCATCAGTCCCCATCTGTCCTCGACCTGGCGAGAAGGTGGGGGGAGTGGCCGTGGCTGGATGGGTGTCCTGAGCATCTCCCAGGTGGAGGGAGTGGCAGGGAGGCTGGAGGCAGTGCAGGGCCTTCCACCCACCCGGCCCCCAGCCCCTTCCCTCACCCCTGCCTGGGGAGGAAGTTTCCATTTCTCCTGTGTGGGGTGCCCGGTGAGGTCACCTCACACAGTAAGGGGTTTCCAGGGCAGCCTTTCCGAGGAATAGCCCCCCACCGGAAGTGGGCTAAGTGGCTGTCAGATGAGGGCGGGAGTCCTGGGTTCTGGTCACTTGGTGATGTCTGGTTGGTCATTCCTCTTTCCCCGCTGGCCCATCCCTGGGAGGAGAGGGTCAGCTGAGGGCATTCAGGTGACCTGTAGCCAGCCGTTCCTGTGCACGTGGCTCCTACCCACCCAGTGACAGCAGCCCAGTGGACGGTCCTGAGGGCAGGTTGCCCAGGGTCCTGGTCCCCCATCCTCCCCCCAACCCCTCGGCCCTTGAAGTCAGGCAGGCCTGCTCCTCACCCTGTGCCCAGAGCCAGACTCCAGGGGACCCTGGGCAGAGATGGTCACTGTCTTGGGTGAGCCCTCCCAGCAGGACAGCACCCTTTCTTCTGGGTCCTGGCCAGTCTCAGCCTGTCCTGAGGCCAGAGAAGAGGGTGGATGATCACATCTGGGAGCAGGAGGCCGGGTGCTACTGCCCGTTTGTTCTGTGAGACTCAGTTTCCCCATGTGTAAAACGAGGGGGTGGGGTGGATGGTCTTTAATGGCTGCCTCTGGTGAGAGACCAGGCTCCAGAGAAGGTTCCCAGCATCAAGAGGCAGGCACAGCACCCACCTGGCCCCCATGGGAGTCCGGGGTGCAGCATGGGCGAGGAGCAGGTGCTCTGAGGGTGGACAGAGACTTGGCGATGTTCTTGGGAAGTGGGCACAGCCTGGATCTGCTCTAAGGGGCCGTGTGGGGGATGTCTGTCAGGCACAGAGAAAATGGCCCAAGGGGGTCCTGGATTGCGCTCGTCTTTATGGGATGGCCGGCCGTGCCATCTCCCTCCCCAGCCTGGCGTTGCCCTCCCTGGCCATTCTGCTAGAGTTTATCACCTGCCCTGCCGGGCCTGCCTTGCTCCAGATGAGGTGGCAGGACTGTGCTCTCAGTGTCCGGCCTTCAGCTGTAGGCATCATCAGCTGGGTCCTTCCAGACACCTGTGTCTCCCGACTGGCCCTGCCCACCCACCCGGGACAGCTTCTCCTTCCGCCAGACGGAGCTGGCCTCCGTCCCAACAGATTCCCTGTCACACTGCAGGTGGAGCAGCTGCAGCACTGGGGGGATGTCAGGCGGGCCAGCGGGGAGCCCTTCAGGGAGAATCGGACTTGGTGAGGGACCAGGACTTGGACTTGGCCGGGCTGGGGAGGGAAGCTGAGCTCCAGGTGAAGCCAGGGCAGGTGGGCCAGGCAGTTGGTTTCGGCTACAGAAGGAAGAGCCTCAGTGCTGCCGGGTGGGTGGGGGAGGTGAGGCGCAGGGCAGCAGCATGGTCAGAGCCCCGTGGCCTGGTCAGGTGGGTGGTGGAGCTCTGTGGGGCAGGCTTCCGCACCAGGTCTCCTGGGGAGGTGGGGCGCCGGGCAGCAGCACCATCAGAGCCCCGGCCCTGGATCCCCGTGGTCTTGGTGCTGGGCTTTGAGCAGTTCTCTGTCTTTCCTGGGTGCAGGAGGAGGCCAACCTTGGTGCTGTGGTTCAGAGGAGGGGCAGGAGGTCCTGGGACACCCCTCCCCACTCCAGTGCCCCAGCGCCAACCGCCAGCTACCTCCCAGTCTCACCCCAGAGTCAGTCCTGAGGCCACAAGGCGGGAAGCGGGGGCTACAGGTTACTGGGGTCTTCACTGGCTTCCGCCCCCTTTCCGGCCTCCAGTCTCTGCTCCCACCCCCGTGCCATGGAGTCCCAGGCCCTCAGCCACCTCTCCACAGGCCCTGGAGATGACAGCTGTTGTAGGAGCGGGAGGGGCCGGTGGCCCTGGTGGCCCCAGAGTTGGCAAGTGCCCACCCCTACCCAGTGCACTTCCCATCAGAGCCCTAGCCAGGCCCTTCCTGGAACTACCAGTTCCCAGCAGCCCTGCTCCAGGGCAGGTCTGGGATCGTCCTGGCCCTGATGGGATCAGGCCCTGGCATCCTGCCAGGGCACATGCCTAGCCCAAGGTCCCAGCCAGCCCTCCAGGCCCATATTAGGGAGCGGTGCCTTCGGCAGCAGGAAGTAGCTCAGGCCCCATGGGAAAGGTTTGAGGGCCCAAGGTACCGCCCAGCACTGGCCGGCAGGAGGAACGGCTCAGGCCACAGGGATCTCAGGAGTCTGCTGTGGCCCTGCGGTGGCTACAGCAGCAGCTCAGAAGGACAGAGGTGCGTAAGAAGGTAGCGGGCGGGTTGCTCACGAGGGCCTTTGCTTGTGTCCCCGTGGCTGGCCTGGGTGTGGGCCGTGTCCTCACACCGCCGGCCTCTGAGTATGCTGGTCTGGTTCCGCCACTGCGTGGGGAGCTCTTGATTAGTGAAGAAAGTTAGTCGGACGAGCTTGGAGTAGCAGCAGGGGCCTTGCGTGGGGCCATCTCATGCCTTCGGAGGGCGTTGGGGGATGTCTCGGGATCTCCCCTGAGGCTTCTTGTCCTGCTACCCAGGGATGCCAACTTGCAGGCTCTACCCAGGTACTGCTGGCCCTCAGGGGGCGACGTCTCCTTGTCTTCCATAAACAATCCCAGGTTTCTCTGCAACAGGAAAGTTTGTCCAAGTGGGTCCCAGCCCCTGATGGGTGAGGGAGGCTGACAGGGCATCGTGTACCCCTCAGCCCCGAACACAAGTTCTGCATGTGCCCATGCAGCATGGTGTGCGCCAGGTAGGCACACCATGAGCACGTGTGTGAGGGCCGGAGGAGGATGTGTGGGGCCCACCATCCAGCCTGTGTGACCTTGAAGTCACCAACCGTGAGTCTAGGGAAAGGCAGGCTGGGCTCAGCGTGCACAGGTTAGGTGGCTGGGTGCCAAGCCCCAGTTAAATGGGCATCTTTCGAAGGTGTCTCGGGACCTTTCCCAGCTGCGTGTGGATACGGTCACCCACATTCACCCAGACCTGCTTCTGCCTGTGGAACTCGGAGGTGAGCCAGCCGGGCCGGAACTGAGGCCAGGCTGCAGGCTGGCCCGGGGAGGTGAGACCAGAGCTAGCAGCTGGCAAGTGTAAAAGACTTGCAGGGGACAGTGGCAGGCAGAGGCGGCCAGATTCCTGGGGTGGGTCCCTGGGAAGGCCCTTCTTGAGAGAGGCAGAAGACAATGAGGTGGGAGCGGGGGTGGCCTCACTGGAGCAGAGGGGAGACATCAGGAGATGGAGGGCATTGCAAGACCAGGGACTGGACTGGCACAGGATGGGCACCCAGGGAGGAGCAGAGGGCCCGGAGGAACCCTGGGAGCTGTGTCTGTGGGGGTAGTCCATTGCAGGACTGAGATGCAGCAGCTGTGTGGGCTCTGGTGGGTCATTTCATGTCTCTGGGCCTCAGTTTCCTCATCTGTAGAGTGGGAGCGCTGGCACACACCTGACAAGGTTGTGTTGAGGTCTTACTGGCGGCACACACACGGTGTTTACAAAGCTGTGTTGGCGTCGGGAGCTTCCACGCGGGTCAGTTGGTCTTTGCTTTGTCGTGCTCCAGCCAGCATGGACACGTCGGAGCTAAGCGTTTGTCCACTCACTTCCCTGAGATGGATTCTTCAGAGTGGGATTTCCTGGTTGAAACATTCCCACAGTGTTAAGACGCTTGCCACATGGTCCGTGGCCCCTGGGGGTGGCACTGGCTCCGCCTCACACCAGTGCAAGGTGCAGCATGTGCCAGGTACCGCTGTCTCCTCCTTGGCACTATCCCCCTGGGGCACCTGTGTCCTGCCAGGCACCACTCAGGCCTCGGAGGCTGACACAGCTGGCCCCTTGGTGCCCAGGAAAAGCACCCAGACCTCCTCCTTTGTAGCCACTCTGGGGCACTCCACAGGAGGGGCAAAGGGGGCTTCCATCTGCTTGTGCCCCCCTCCAGGGGCCAGAAGTGGGACCTCATGCTTCACAGGTACCAAGAATGCATTCCCCTGGGGCAGACTCAAGCTGTGGCAGGCAGCCAGGGCTCGGAGTGCCAGGTGCAGTGGCTCTCCAGAAGATTTCCCTGACTCCCAGCCACATTGAAGGAGGAGGCTGGGCTGGGGCAGGTCTTGGGAGCACCAGTGAGTTGGTCATTTTCTGAGTATGGTGGCAGCTCAGGGTATGGACTGCTAGATAGATAAGGGGCTCTGTGCCTTGGCCTCCCCAAAGCAGCCCAAACCTCCTGGAGTTAATGGGTGCTGAGGAAATGGAAGCCCCACTTGTGCCTCAGTTTCCAGATGAGACCCCAGGCCAGGCTCAGTGGGTCATGCCTGTGATCTCAGTGCTTTTGGAGACTAAGGCGGGAGGGTCATTTGAGACCAGGAGTTCGAGACCAACCTAAGCAACATGGCAGGACCTTGTCTCTACAGAAAACAGGTGCTCAGCATGGTCAGCACAGGGAGTTGGCACATCTCTCCAGGGGAATGAGTGGGGGCATGGGGGTGCCTTCACGGCTTTGGGAGTGGGCTTTTCCAGGCGCAGCCCCCACCCTGGCCTCCCCACCCTCAGGCTGTCATCCTAGCAGGGCTGTCCCCAAGGGTCCCCTGCAAGCTCTGGCTTGTGCTCCTTGCTGGGATCACCCCTGCCACCAGCAGCAAGCTCAGCTTGGGGGATTGTTGGCTGACATGGGTGTAGTCACCAGGCACCTCCTAGCAGCTACAGCGTGGCCAGGGACAGGGGATGTGGACAGCTGCTGCTGGAGAATGGGGTGTGGCTTGTGGGGAGGACCAGCCAAGGGTCCCGGGCACCCAGGGGGCAAGTGCTGGACCCTGAGATGGACTTGCTGCCTGGCACTGAGTGACCGGCTCACTGCTACCTGCTGCAGGGGATGGGGACAGCAGAGGAGCTCACCTGGTGTCTGACCCAAGCCCAGGATGGACTGGGGATGGGAGCTGCAGTTTCCTCATGACCTTTGCCTCCCCAACAACCTTGGGCATGGGCCCGGGGTGATGGCCCCACAGCCTCGTCTGAGGCCCTGTGTCCACTGTGCTGCTGGCCCTCCCCCTTCCCTCCGGGCTGGGAGAAGCTGCTCTGAAGTCTATCTGATAAATCTACAGCTTGATTTCAGCTCATCCACGTGTTCTGAGCTTTCACTTTGGATCTTAAAGCATCTCAGGAGATGGTGCTGAGCAGCCACCCTCACATGGGCAAGAAGCCCCTCCCCTAAAGAGAGATGTCACCCAGGACACTTGCCTGCCAAGCTGCCTGGGCACCTTCAGCAGCTCTGACTTTTCATTGTGCAAAAGCAGCATTGAGTTTTTCTGCTGTGGTCAGCAGAGAGGTTCTGCAGCTCTGCACTTGCTGGGCATGAAGCCCAGCGCTCGAACGCCCCCACCACAGTGATGCTGTGCCTGCCTTGGGGACTCTCCTGGACGCTGAGTAGGGATGCCCACGCACATGCAGATATGCACACACATCCATGCACGTGCACACATACACCCACAGCCATGTGTGCATACATGCACATTGTATGTACCTGCATGCAAACCCAGCCACACGTGCACATATTTGTACACATGCCTGTGCACACGCATGCTCATTTACATGCACGTCAGCATGCATGTGCTTATTTACATGCTCACATGTGCACACATGTGCTCATTTCATGCACATCAGCACACGTGGGTATTTACATGCTTATATGTGCACACGTGTGCTCATTTACATGCACGTCAGCATGCATGTGTGTACTTACATGTGCACTTGTGTGCTTATTTCATGCACGTCAGCATGCATGTGCTTATTTACATGCTCACGTGTGCACACATGTGCTCATTTCATGCACATCAGCACACGTGGGTATTTACATGCTTATATGTGCACACGTGTGCTCATTTACATGCACATCAGCATGCATGTGCGTACTTACATGTGCACTCGTGTGCTCATTTCATGCATGTGCATGCTTACATGTGCACACATGTGCTCATTTCATGCGTATCAGCAGGTGTGTGCATGCTTACATGTGCACATGTGTGCTCATTTACATGCATGTCAGCATGTGTGTGCATATTTGTTTGCATGTGCACACGTGCTCACTTACATGCATGTTATGTGTGTGCTTACATGTGCACATGTGTTACGTGCATGTCAGCACGTGTGTGTGCATTTGCTTACATGTGCACACGTGCTCATTTACATGCATGTCATGTGTGTGTGTTTACATGTGCACATGTGTGCTCATCTCCCTCCTCCCTGACTTCTCTGTCAAGCATGGCTCACCCAGCTCCTGAAAATTTTGAACTGAGTGTGAACAAGAATATATTTTAGGAGAGAAAGCTCACTCCTTTAGCCAGACAGTCACAGCCTTTTGTTGCTGTTTATTGAGACAGAGTCTAGCTCTGTTACCCAGGCTGGAGTGCAGTGGCACGGTCATGGCTCACTGCAGCCTCAACCTCATGGGCTCAAGTGATCCTTCCACTTCAGCCTCCTGAGTAGTTGGGACTACAGGTGCCATGCCTGGCTAACTTCTGTATTTTTTGTAGAGGCAGGGTTTTTGCCATGCTGCCCAGGCAGATCTTGAGCTCCTGGGCTCAAGTGATTTGCCCACCTCGGCCTCCCAGAGTGCTGGGCTTAACAGGCATGAGGCACCGTGCTGGGCCACAAGCAATCTTAAAAGAAGTATTTGCCAGGAAGGACGTCTTTTCCTCTCCTGAGAGGCAGGCTCCCTGCCGGTTTCTGAGCCCCAGCTGGGCAGAAATAAGGGCCTGGTGAAGCAGGAGTTTGCGGAGGGAGTCTTTAGCCATTAGCTGTTCCGTTTCCATAACACATGTCATGTGTGTTATATTCCCTTTGCAAGGCACAAAGGATCAGGCACTGCCCTGGAACCCCACCCTGCCTCCAGCACGGTGGCTGCCAGTGTGTGGGGACAGTGTCTGTACATCGCCTACGAGCTGGGTGCCCAGAGAAACCCACCTCTTATCTAGGGTGCTGTGGAAAGAGATTGTGTTTCGTTAAATGGGGTCCATGAGATGTCATTCTGTGTGTGTAGTGATGCGCCCACGCAGGCTCATGGAAACTGGACGCACAGAGCCGCCTTGGCTATAGCTGTCAGTCCCTCCTGAATTCACAGACATGCAGGCTGTTGCAATGTTCACCTTCATTCGTGAGGACGTATGAAAATACATGCCTGGGCTGCCTCGGACACAGATCGAGGATGTCCCCAGGTAGAGGTTCCAAGCTGGAGACCACCCACGATTCCGGTGTTACTAGTCCAGTGCTCCCAGCCTGAGGGACACGGCACAAGAGCCCCAGCTTGCAGAGCCTCCAGATGCTCCGTTCTCCAGCCACAGCGGATCGCTGGTGCAGGAGACCGTCCAGCTCTGTGTGGCTCGAATCACCAGCGAGGTGGCTTGCCTGGTCTTCACTCACATGCTGTTGTCCCGTCCTCTTCTTTGAACCTCACTCATACATCCTTTGAGTTTTTTTTTTTTTTCTTTTTTGAGATGGAATCGCACTCTGTTGCCCAGGCTGGAGTGCAGTGGCACCATCTCGGCTCACTGCAACCTCCGCCTCACAGGTTCAAGTGATGGGTTGAAGCTATTCTCCTGCCTCAGTTTCCCAAGTAGCTGGGATTCGAGATATGTGCCACCACATCCAGCTAATTACTGTATTTTTAGTAGAGACAGGGTTTCACCATGTTGGCTGGGTTGGTCTCGAACTCCTTACCCCAGGTGATCCACCCACCTCAGCCTCCCAAAGTGCTGGGATGACGGGCGTGAGCCGCCGCGCCGGGCGTTTTCTACCAGACTGTTTTCCTTCCCACGGGACCTGCGGGCACCGGGCGGTGTTCTGATGGCGTTATTGCTGTTGCAGATTTGTTCTTCCTGTGGGTCGCTTGTTCTTTCCGCTGCCAGTGATGTGTTTTGCTAAACAGCAGTGTTTTATTCAGACGGAGAAGCATTTATACATCTATTCCTCTCAGAGTAGACGCTGTTTGGCTTTTGTATGTTAAATAAAAGGCCTTCTCAGCTCTAAACACTTTTCCCTGTATTTTCTTTCCATCTTGTCCTTGGTTTGGGGCTGCAGCGTGGAGTCTAATCGTATTTTATCCAACACAAGGCACATTGCATAACGTAGGCTGGAGCCAGATACTGGTTCAAGCAGCAGCCCTCCCGAGGCAAGGAGACAGTGATGAGCGACGATAAATAAGGAACACGGTTAAGTGCGTTTCTGAAGTTCTCCGGCCTCTGTTTCTCCGTCAGCACAACAGGGAGGGTGTCATCCCTCCTGATATTTGCGCACGGTACCTGAGGCAGGACGGGTGGAGCTGCATTCACCCCAGTTCCATAGGGCCGAGGAGTGCCCCCTGCCTCCTTTCCCAAGCCTGGATTCCAACATGGGCTTCAACCAGTCAAGGCATTCTGCTGTGTCTCAGCCCTCTGTCTCTCCTCGGCCAGATCCCAGAGCGCCGGCTGCCGTGGCTGTGAACGGCAGCGGAAGGCGCGGGCCCTCTCTCCCTCCTCTCCGCTGTGTGCCTGTTCTTGCACATGTACTTGTCAGGATTGATTTTTGAAACAGTTCATCAAATTCCGACAAAACCGTGATGCACTCTTGCTTGGTGTCGATCCCCTTTGTCCGTGTGTTGGGAGAAGGAACTGTTGGACTCTCGGGAAGAAGACCCCCGTCTCCCGCTAGCGACAGCTTCCAGTCCATCTCTCGGGAAGGCCGCACGCTCTGTGGGGTTGGGGCTCCCACAGCCGCTGTGAGTGGGGCTTTCTCCCCGTGGCTCTCTGCTGCTGCTCCCTGCGGCGCTCCCGGGTTGGCTGCCTGACTGGGCTCCATATTTGCTCTAATAGGTTTTCAGTTAACTCCTCTTCTGGGTTTTCCAGTAAATGATCGTGCCAGCTCCACACAGAGCCCCATTTCTTCCTTCCCACGACTCCTCCCTTTAATCCTCTCTCTCACAGCAGTGCAGAGATGAGGCCTCCACTGTGGTGGTACAGGAACGGAATGCCTGGGGCCTTTGGCAGGAGAAGCTTGTCTTTGAGCACTTTGTTATACAGTCCTGGCTCCATGGCCACCGGGGACAGGGGTGGGGGAGTAAGAAGCAGGCACTCCCGGCTGTCAGAAGAGCCCCCCAGCTGCCCAAAGGCAGCACAGCCCAAGGTGAAGCGGACTCGGGCCCCCACCCCAGCGCCTCTGCCGGGACTTCAGTGATGCTCCTTGGGCTCTGGGAGCCACTTATCCTCGCCCAGCATTAGGGATGGGGACTGTCCTGGCCTCTGGGAACTGTTCTTAGGAGTCCATGCCACCACCTGGCGTGCAGCTGGCTCTCAGTCCATGACAGTTGGCGCTGCGCACAGCTGCCAGGCCACCCTCGAATGACAGGGTTGTCAGGGTCAGTGCACGTGACTATGTGTGCACCAAACAGCTGACAGGGGCTTCCTACGGCAGTGCCCAGGTGTGGACCGCCTTACTCATTCTTGGCCTCTCCAGCTAGATTCCAAAAGTCAGCGTCCCAAGCCTGAGCTCCCTGACGGGCCTCAGCTGAGCCAGAGCGGGCACACTGGGTGCCTGCCACAGCCCGGGTTATCCCATCACATAGCGGTTGTCCGTGAGGGCCCAGCCACACTGCTGCCACGCTACACCTGCTGTATCGTAAGCGCTCACATGCAGGCCCGCACCAAGCGCCTCAGGCTGGCTGGCCGGTTACATCTCAGTCACCCTGTAAGGGAACAAGCATCAGTAGATCCTCCACTCATGAGGAAACAGGCTTGGGGAGATGAAGCAACTCTCGGGGGGGCTGCCCAGCCAGGACTGAGGGACCAGGACTGAGCCCTGCTCATGTCAGCTCATTCTTGCCATCCCCTGGGCCTGCGGGGTGTGTGCTGACAGCCCAGAGAGTCCCCAGGAGGAGCAGGGGGTGCTCCATGCCGAGCCCCTGGGCTGCCCCAGCCTGGCCTAAGGGCATATGCTCTGTCCCATCAGCTCGGCCCTGGCTCCAGGGGGGGTGTGAGTCTCACAGGCTGAGCTCCGCACCTTGTCCAGAGAGTGGTGTAAGGGCTGGGAAGATGCACACCTTCCTTAAGCCACCAAACCACAGAATTCTCATGGAAAGTGGCAACTCTTTGGCACAGCCGTCACTTAGAAGATAAGATTGTGGATGTGACAGTGGGGGTCTCAGATTTGCTCCGGGGCCCCTTGGGTCACATAGGGAGGAGAGCTCGAGAGAAGAGGGGTGCAGAATTTGAGGCAGGTCCAGGGTCCCCGTGTCTGGCTGTACCAAGGTTGTATTCCACTTGCCCTGAACCAGCTTCAGCGGGGACTGAACCCCTCAACCCTCCCCTACCCCCATGGACCCAAAAAAGCTGGCCGGCGCAGGGCTTCCTGCTTGAGAAAGGTCTCAACCAGACCCCAGAGACACAGGGAGCAGCTGCTCTGCTGCGGTCCTCCTGCGATGGGCACCTTTCCCAGAGACCCTGCAGCTCCGGTCCTCGGCCAGCACAACAGCCAAGTGTTTTCAAGGTTTCTGGCTCTGTGGGGAATGAGGCAGGATGCCAGGAGGTCTGCGGGACACCTGTTCACGGCCGTGTGCTCACTCCAGTGCCGAAGCAGCTCCCCGAGGGAGGAAGGGCAGCTTGTCCTTGTCACCCTCCCCAGGCCACATCTGGGGAGCAGGGGTGGGGCCAGGTCTCTGGACTCCTGGTGCACTTCCTTTCCCTGGTGACCCCTGAAGCAAACAGAGGTCCCACCCCCTGAGCTTGTCCATGGGCCCTGCCAAGACTGGGCCTTGAGGCCAGGAGGAGGAACCAGAGCAGCTCAAAAGGCAGGCGGGGCAGGGGCAGGAGAAGGCAGCCATGCCTGGGGAGCCGGCTGTCTCTTGGGGTTTTGCCATTGAAGGGGGCTTTCAGTAAAGAATGCACAAAACCAAGAAAATACAGCGCTGACCCCTGGCCACGTGGTTCCCCTGCCTGCCTGCACCTCCCCATGGCCCAGCCAGCTTGTGACTAAGGAAAAACATGCAGCCACACTGATGCAATTAGGAAAATGTTATTTTTCCAACGCTGCCAGATCCTGGGGGTTGAACCTGTGACCTCAGAACAAGGAGCAGGGTTTGGGGCATGCACTTGCCACCTGCAGCTTTGGCCTGGGGTGCCCACACCTCCTGGCCTGCTGCTTATCTGGGGGTTGGGGGGCACAGGAGAGGCACTTGGTGGGGGCTCAAGGAATGTGCCCACCCATCCCGACTTGAGAGAAAGGAGGGTTTTGTGGCACTGTGGACCTGGTGCTCAAGGTAAGTGACCTCTGTGCGGGCCCTACGGGGAGCTGGATGTGGTCAGGGCCTCCTGCCTCTGCCTCAGCTGGACAGTCCTCTCCATACCCCCTCTGCTCACTTTCTGGCCACACAGCCTGGGACAGGGGTGGGCCTGGAACAGGTAGGAAGTTCCCTGCTTCTCCTGGAGCAGCTAAAACTCACTTTGATGGGGACAGAAAGGTGCAAGAGCCCTGGAAGACACCTGCCCAGGCCCCCAAGAACTGCAGACCACCAGCGGTCCTCCCACTCTATCCTGTGTGTCCCCATGCCCCTACCCTGCCAGCTCTCTGTGTCTATTCAGTCCCTCACTTGGTGACAGTGGCAAGTCAGCTGAGGGCTCAGAGGGCCTGGTAGCCCCCCGGAGTTCTGAGCTGAGCTGAGCTGCTCCACCTGGGGAAGCTGCAAACAAGGGTATCTCAGGCCTACTGGTAACCACCCTGAGGGTCTGAGATGGGTCTCTGGGGCTGGGGCGGGTGTTCTGGACCCTGAAGGAAGGTTGAGCAGCGGGACTCCGCAAAGACCTAGGAGGCGGGCAGGGGAGCTGGGGCGTTGACAGGGATGGCAGGGCCCTGGCACACGGGTCCAGGGCAGGGGGAGAGCCTTTATCGCGGCTCCAGGGGGATGGTGCGCGCCTGACCCTAAGCTGGCCCTGACAGCTCCCGTCCCCCTCACCTCCTGCCAGGCCCCGGGCCGCTTCAGAGGGAGCCCCGCACCCTGCCCCTGCACCGCCCCCGCCCCAGCCCCCGCCGGGCGCAGCCAGTCCCGCGCGTCCCCGCCCGCGGGTGCCTCCAGGCCCGCCCCTGCCCAGCCGCCCGCCCGGTGGGTCGCGGTGGCCGCGGGCTGCGCTGCGTCCGCGAGGGCGCCCGGCGCGGGCTGAGGGGCGCTGGCGTGTCCCCGCAGGCAGCCCTGCGCCGGGAACGGCGCGCTCCTGGACACCGCCGGCCTCAAGATGAGCGACCTGGACTCGGAGGTGCTGCCCTTGCCGCCGCGCTACCGCTTCCGGGACCTGCTGCTGGGCGACCCGTCCTTCCAGAACGACGACAGGTAGGACCTGGGGCCGGGGTCGCCGTCCGGGCCGCGCGCCCGGAGCTGTCCGCGGTGCTGAAGGCCGGTCTCGCGCGCCCCGCACCGCGCGCCCCCGCCACCGCCGGCGCCCTTCAACTTTTCCCGGCTTCTGGGGACGCAGAAGTTTCAGGTGGGGTGGGGGCGGGGGGCGCCATCTTCCCGGGAGGGGGCCTGGAGGAGGCGCGGGACGCTCGGAGCTGCGGAGTCTTCCAGAGCCCGACTGGGGCGCGGAGCGGGAGGGCGGCCCGGCCTTCCGGTGTCTGCTCCCAGCCCCCAGCACCCCAGTGTTGCTGGTTTTGGGGGCAAGCCAGGCCCGGAAGTGCCCGGTGGCGGAGCCCGCAGTCCGGCGTCCTCCGGGTTCAGGCAGCGGTCCTTGATTAATTATTCAGTGAGGGAGCGTGTCCTTCAGGCTCGTGGCCTGGTCACTTATTCAGCGTCACAGCGTCCCCGTTCCCTCCACATTTGCTGGGCTAAAAACGCAAAATGAATTGTGTCTTTCAATAAAGGACCAACAAGAGGAGCCCATGGGAATAATTCATCCGCTGAGGGGCCGGCAGGAAGCTGGGAGAAATGTTGGTTTTCTCTCCTCCTTTTCCCCAAATAGCTGTCTTGGGTAAACACCCAGCACTCGGCTCTGCCAGCCTCCGGGGAGGCGCTTTTATGCCTGCCAGGGAAGGCAAGTGCTCTGAGGACTCATGCGGGGCTGGAGCCTGCGGGGGGCTTTGGGTCAGGAACAGCTCCGCGGTCCGGCATATACAGCTACAGCCGCGGGCTGGGGTGGTCACTGTCTGCAGGGCCCCCTCACCACCCAGCCCTGGGCTCAGCTAGCGAATCCACAGTTTCCCCCAGCGATGCAGTTACTCGGGTTAGCACACGAAGTACACGAGGTTGAAAACTGTCAGGAAACAAGCTGAGCTTTCAGAGTGATTACTGCCAAGACCCTGGCTCAAAATGAAATCATGCTTGTACCTAGGGTCAGTGCTAGGGACTGGGTCCGCAGGACTGTGAAGGCTTGTAAAAAGGGGTCTTAAGGCCCTCTGCCTGCGGGGAGTGGAATATTCTACCAGACCTCCCATAACATTCAGTCTTGTGAACCAAGAGTCCAGAGAGGAGACTGAGCCCAAAGTCTTTGTCCCCTCACAACCGGGGCATTCGCGTCCTGCAGAGAGGACTTTTACACTTGGATTTTTATCATGCTGAACTCAGTGCTGTAATAATAAATCAGCCCACCTAAGCGCAAATGGCTGGATGAAGAGTTTAGTTTACCTCCCTGTGTGGGCAGAGGGCAGACAGCCAGGCTGGTCCCGTGCTCTTCTGCCCCCTGGGAGCCATGGAAAGCTTCCCTAGGCCGAACCTATGGACACAACACCAGCACCAGCCCCTCGGGTGCCTGCTCTGCTGGGACTTGGTTAATTCTTGAAAACAGCAGCCCTGTGATATTGGGCAGGAAGTGATGTCCATCCCCCTAATGGTGCCTGGGGCTTCCAGATGACTTGATAATGCCCGTAGCTGTGGTTGATCTAATTGCAATGCTATATCCCTGAGTTTTCAGGAATGGACAGCAGAGGTTTTTGCTATCTGCCTAGAGAGAACCATCCTCGTCCCTGGGAGATGAGAGGCTGGCATGGGATTTCACAGTGAGTCCCAGGTCCTGGGTGTGGTTTTTTAAAATTGTGGGAAAATACATAAAACACAGAATTTACCATTAGTGACATTTAGTACACACACTGTGCCACCCTCGCCGCTGTAATTCGAGAACATTGTATACCCTAGAAGGGATCTCCTTACCCCTGGGACTTGCTCCCCACTGCTCCCTTATCCCCTGTCCCTGGCAGCCGCAGATTTGCATGCACTGGCATTGGCATGCTGGCCCAGTGACCGCATGGGTTGTGGGCCGATGACATCAGGAGGTGGACTGCCGGATGTGTGTGGCTGTGTGAGTTGCTGCCTGTGCGTGGCTGCGGGTCCTCTCCAGGAAAGGCCCACGGGGTATAGGGCATCTGTGCCCCCCACCAGGGCCCTGCTGTGTCTGGTTGCAAATGAAGCATATAGTGAGGGTCTGTTGAAGGGGGAGTGGCCAGGGGTATAGAGTGTCAGGGCTGTGTGGCCACTGTACCTGTCCTGTGGCACCATCCCTCAACATGGCCTCAGAGATGCTGTGTTGCCTGCGTTTCCTCATGGGTGAAGGACAGGGAGGGAGGGGTGTGGCCTCTGTGGTGTTGTGTCTATAGGACAGGGGAGGGAGGGGACTTAGCTTCCCTCTGAAAGTGGTTCCCCCTTCTCACCCCTGAGAGGAAGCCTGGGCCTGGTGCAGATGGTGGCCTTGGATACCCTGAGATCTGGAAGGTGGGGGGCTACTAGTCAGCTGGTCTCCAGCACAGTTCCCAGCAGCTCTGCCTGGCTCCCTGTGGGGGCTGACAGGGCTGGTGAGGCTGGCTGGGCACGGTGCAGGAGTGGGCAGCCTTCTGGGGACGCAGGGGCAAGTGAGTTGGGGGCTCCTGGCTGAGTTGCCTGCCAGCTCCCCAGCCACCCCGATACATATTTGGGCCCACTTCTCATGTGGACTCAGGCCTTCCTGAGAAATTGCCTAGACTGCATGTAGGAGAGGGTGCTCCAGAGGTCTGGGAGCCCAGGAACACCCCCTTGGGGGTTCCCCCACCCAGACGGGGCAGCTTCTTGGTCTCAGCAGCAGCCTGGGGGCCTCTCCTCATGAAGGCAACTTAGGGAGCTCGTTCCAAAGCGTTTCTCTTCTCTCAAACCTTCTTTGCCCAAAGGGGCCTGCTTCGGCCTCCATGGCAGGGTTGGGTAAGTCTGGCCTGGCCTCTCCCATGACGCCCAACGCTGGAATGGGTGGGCAGCAATGAGGGAAATCAGGCTGCTGCCCAGGGGTCCTGGGGTCACCCAAGCCCTCCCTGGTATCCATAAGGACACACACATAGGGACCCTGGCCCCTAGCTCTGTGGAAACCCCAGGCTGACCTGGAGGAGGGGACTGGCCACTTGGAGGACCCTCCTGGGTGCTTGGGGTGGGGTCTGAGGCCTCTGCCCGCCCTGAGAGCCCACCCCATCTCTCTCTCCTCATCTTCTCGTCTTCCTCCTCATCCCCAGTGCCTGTGCCTTCTCCCTCCTGGAATGGAGAATGGGGGGGTCATCTGCCTGGCCCGGTGTACCACAGTGACTCACAGAGTCTTCATGCGGTGGGAGGACATGCTTACCTGGATGCAGGAGGGAGGACAGGTGGGGTCTGGTGGCCGTGGGGGACCAGGTCTGAGAGGGCTGAGCCCAGCAAGACTGGCCTGACGGCTCTGTGTGAAAGAGCCCTTAGGTGGAAGGGATGGGGTCCTGGCCGCAGCTGGAAGGGCTGGTGTGCCTGGACATGGCAGCGCAGGCTCCACTCAGGCCCCTGAGGGACCAGCTTCATGGCCTTTACCATGCGGGCGTCTCAGGCCTGGGTAAGGTGGGAGTGCCGCCTGGTCTCTCTCTGCACCAGGGGAAGAGGCTGGGGGGCAGGGAGACCCAGCCACCAGCATGGGGCAGGTGCAATGTGGGGGCTCAGCACAGACCGGCCCCCTCATGCCGGTCACCCCTCACACTCTCCGTTTCCACCCAGGCAGGCTCTGTGAGGGGAGCGGGTGCCGCTGCCAACCCCTGGCAGGCTGCGAGCGAGCAGGTGGGCGGGCGGGCCTCGGCTTCCTGTTCCCCGAGGAGTAGAGCCTTTGGCAGTGAGTCACCACAGCCTCCATCACCCATGGCCTTGGGCAGGGAAGAGCTCGGCTGGCCACGTGGGCAGAGGAGGCTGTAGCGCTGGGCAGGCCGCTCCCCGGCGGGGGGATGAGCCAGCCCATTGGTCCTGTCCGGTGGGGGAAGCAGACAGAGTTGGGCGCTCACCCGACTCAGAGACCTGATGAGGTCCTGGGGGGGCCTCTCACCTCACTGCCTAACAGACAGTGTCTTGGGGGCTCCGGGGAGCAGCTCAGCCACAGTCTACCTGGTCCCAGGCTCTGGAGCCCCTTGAGCCACCTGAGAGTCTCACTGCCCCTCTGTCCAGGAGCCCAGGGCAGCTGATGGAGGCCCTGCCCTTCCCAGCCAGAGCCAGCCTCTGGGAGTGGCCCGGAACCTAAGTGAGCACCACGGCCTTTGGCGGACACAGACCTGGGCTCTTCCTTCTGCAGAGGGGTCAACAGCCCCCAAAGGGCAGCTTGAGGAGCCAGCAGGGCAAGGAGTGACTGGGTGTAGGTCCTGATGGTGTCGCCAAGCTGGGTCCCCAGCACCTTCTGCAGGCCCCCTGTCTGTGGCAGTGGAGGCACGGCTTTGATCCCACCCTGCACTGAGTCTCAGGGAAATGCTGAGTGTGTGGGGGGAAGCATGCTTTGGGGACACTTGGGGCCGTCACACCACAGCCCACCTCCTAAAAGGGGTAGATTCCAGACAAGGAGTCCTACTGTGGGTGGGGGGCAGGGAAGGTGGCCACCCCTGCCCTGCTGCACCAGGACCAATCCCACCGGGGCCACTGAAGCCACCGCTGGAGGCCACGTGGGTCGCCGACACTCCCAGAGGTGCCAGGAAGGCCCTGCCCACTGGCTGAGGCTCCCGGCAGGCCAGAGGAAGCTTCATCCCTGAGCACGGCCAGGCCTACTGCCTTGGCTTCTTGGGCCACACCAGGCTGAGCCCAGCACTCCCCGCCATGGGGCCCGGGCACCGGGGTCAGCTGGGAGGGGGTGGCCGCCTTGCCGCAGAAAGGTCGGCCTGAGGGTCAGAACACTGCCCCAGAGGGGCCTGCCCAGGCTGTTTCCTTAGCTCCTTTGACAACAGAGAACGGAACTCAACTTGGTTCTCTGGAGTTGAGAAACACCAAATATTTTTTCACACAACAAGCTAAGAGTGGACCACAAACAGGGCCCGGCATTGCCGGGAACACGGGGCCGCAGGCCCTGCATGGAGGACGGACCCCTGCCAGCCCCGCAGGCAGCAACCGTGGCTGGGGCCAGCAGATCCAGCAGGGACCCTGTGGCCTTACAGGAGCAGGGGCGGGTGCAGAAGGAGTGAGCGAACCAGACCCCCCACCGGATGCACCCCTTCCATTCACCCAACCGCACCCCCCGCTGAACTGCCAGGAATCCGGCCGCCCCGCAGGGACAGGGTAGCTGGGGACAGAGAGAGGCCCCTCTCACAGGGGGAAGGCCCCACCAGGCCTCCAAGCAGGAGGGCTTGCAGTGGGGACATCTCCAGGAACAGCCCTGCCTTCTGAGCACTCACCTGTCATCCTTAATAACTGACCGATTTCCCAGTCTCGAGCCCCGGGGGACAGGCTGTGGTGACCGCCTCCTAGAACCATCCCTCCTGCAAAGAGCCTGGATCCTGCCAGCTCCTGCAGGCTTCGTCATCTCCTCCTGTCCCCTCCCCACCTCCATCACCCCCACCCCCATCATCCTGACCCCCACCCACCAGCGCAGCCCCTGCTGAAGAGGGGGGAGCCCCAGCAGCCTTCCTCCGCAGGGAGCTTTGCTCTGCTTCTCCCAGGGCTCTCAGGGTGTGGGTCCTGCCTGCACCCCCACCCCCGCCCCCACCTGCTCTCCGAAGGCCACTGTGGGACAGTTAGCTGAGAAGGCACATCTGGGCCCTCGAGCCAGCCCCAGCTCCCTGAAGGGCATGGAGCCCACAATTTCTGCGTGAAGGCCTGAGTGGCCTGCTCGGGACCTGTGACACAGGTCAGCTCTCTGTTGGGGCTGCTCTGGGGAAGCCGGGGCTGAGCTGTGCCTACACCACCTTGCTCCTGCCTAGGGCCCCAGGTCCCCATGTGACAGACTCAGGTGTAGCTTGAGCTTTGAAATGGAGGGGGACAGGCAGGAGGAAGGACATGGCCAGGCCTGACCGAGGGTGGGGTGTGGGGGACACACAGCCAAGCCCAGGGGCAGTGGAGGTTGGAGGAGGAGTCAGGGAGCCATGCAGGATGAGAGCTGAGGCAGGAGAGGCCTGGAGCTGGGTTTAGGAGGCGTGACCCCTGGACTGGGGACCCCCAGAAGGGGCTGGAGTGGCCCACAAGCACTCGGCCTGAGCTGCCCGGCTGGCCCCAGCCTCGAAGCCACTCCGCTCCAGCACAGGGTCCCCTAGCACGCGTCCCACCCAGAGCTGCTGAGCTCAGGGAAATGCTGGCCTGCAAAGCCCCTGGAAGGTGGTGGGTGGCAGCAGGGGAGTTGGGTGCTGTTATATTTAACATTCTGCCCAGGGCCATCCTGCTGTGTGCAGCGGCGCTAATGGGCAGGGAGGGGCCAGGTGGGACCCTAGTCCTGCCCCTGGCCCTTCTCGTCCTCAGCAGGCTGGGGCCCTGTCCAGATCCAACACCTACTGGCTTGGGAGGACACGGCTGGCCAGAGAAATGGCCTGGGCCAGACCAGTGGGGCCCAGGCAGGCTGGGGGCTCCTGGCCAGGGAAGGGCACGGGCCACGCGTGTACCAGCAGATGAGCCTGGAGCGGCCGCGGCCTCCCCGCCTTTCCTGGACTCCCTTGGTGTGCTGCCTGCATGACTGAGTCAGGTCTGGTTTACCCGAGCAGAAAAGGCCCTGGGATGGCGTCCAAAAGTTCTGGCCGGTCCCGTGGGCTTTAAGGTGTCCTGGGTGAGTGAAATGTCAGGATTTTTCCAGTCCCTTTCCAGCCCTTTCCTCTCTGCCTCCCCCACTCTACTAGGCATGGCTGGAGGCCAGGCCTGCTCACCTTCATCACCTAAGGTCCCTACCAGGAAGCCGGGGCCTGGCAGGTGGGCCTGAGTCAGGGTTGGGGGAAGGCGACACCTCTGCTGTGGAGACTGTGGCTCCCAGGGCGGGCCACCCCTTCCTCCTGGCCCTGGCTCTCCCTCCCAGTGTGAGTTCCAGGGGCTGGGTTGCCTCCAGCCCTGGGTGGTCGAAGAACGGGCAGGATCAACAGGAGGGTGGGAGGGCCACAGAGGCTGTCGGTGACCAGGGGCCACCACAGGTGAACGGAGTCTTGTGGGACTTCACCTGGCTGCAGGGGGATTGAAGGAGGATCCTGGCGCCCTGGGCCCAGGCTGGCTCAGTCCTCGGGAATGAGGTAGCACACCAGGCAGTGCCTTTCCATCTTCCTGATTCACGTGGGGGGCTCTGGCTCCCCCAACCACACCCCAGGGATACCCAAGGAGACCCTGAGAGGGCGAATCCACATTCCCTCGGGCTGCATCCCCCATCCCACCCCTGGGCTGGGACAGTGGGGCATGAGGCTTCACCACCCAGCCCATGTTCCGGGGACTCATGTGCGTGACAAAAAAATCAAACTCCTCCCGAATTAGCATGAAACAGAACACAGATGCCCAGCAGGCGGGGGCTGGCATCCTCCACCCCGGGACACCGCCATCCATTTGGGCTTCAGGTTGTAATTCCCAGTGCGCCTCCCCCAGTGTTCCGTTTACATCATCCGGCCGAATCCAGCTGAGATGGAATGGGTGGAAGTGTGTTTACGCTTATCTCCGTCTTCCCAGCTGTGATGGAAAAGCACCACACACCCGGCAGCCTTGGCTGCAGAGATTTATTTCTCAGTTCTGGAGGCTGGAAGTCCGGGATCGAGGCGCCGGCAGACCGGGCTCCCGGTGAGGGCAGCTTCCTGGCCTGCCCATGGCAGCCTTTCGCTTTTCACTGCACCTACAGGGCAGAGAACGCCCGCAGCCTGGGCACGGGGCCAGCAGCCCCCAGGGCACACCCCCAGCCTGCAGGGCCCTCTGGAGCCTCCCTGGGTCTCGTATCCCTTCCAGGGACTGGATGAGGCTGGCCCGGGACAGAAGGCCCCGGGGAACAAGGCCGCCCCGTCTTGGGTGGCCATGGGGGAGGGTCTGAGCTCAGAGCTCCCCTGGCTTCGCTGCCTCGCCACCTGGTCAGGGCCACATCTTCACCCCCACCCCGTTTCGAGCCTCAGTAGGTCCCTGAGGAGGTGGGACCTGTTAGGAATATAAAGCGAGGAAACCCAGGCCACCCAGGCTCTCCTGTGCACCCACCCCACGGAGACCCAGGCGGGGCTCGGCCCAGCCCCGACCCAACCTGATAGATTAGCTAATTAATTCGTCTCTCCCTCCCTCCTTCCCTCTCTTTCTCTTTCCCTCTCTCCCTCCCTCCCTCGCTCTCCCTCTTTCTCTTTCTTTCTGTCTCTCCCTCCCCCCTCCCTCCCTCCCTCTCCCTCCCTCCGTCTCTCCCTCTCCCCCTCCCTCTCCCCCTCTCTCCCCCTCTCTCATTTTCCCTCTCTCCCTCTTTCCCTCCCATTTTCCCTCCCTCCCTCCCCATCTATCTCCTTCTCTCTCCCTCCCTCTCCCTCTCCCTCCCCATCTCTCTCTCCGCCCCCCCCCCATCTCCATCAGTTTCTCTCTCTCTGCAGGGCCTCCTCCATAGTGATTAGCCAGGACCCAGCCTGAGGGGCCTGGGAGTGGGGAGGGGGAGCCCAGCCATGTGTCACCTTTGGGAGGGGAGGACCCCCGTGCCTGGTGGTGCTGTTGTGCCTTTGAAGGGAGATGTGGCACCAGGCGGGGCAGTGCCCCCCACGCCAAAGGTGGCCACACTTCCCCATCCCCGGCCCCTGGGCGAGGCTCCTCCAGCCCCCACTTGCCAGCCTGAATTCTCCGGACAGAGGTGGGGCCCGCAGAGGAGCATAGGGCCACCCAGAGTGTGGGTCCACACCAGGGCCCTTCTCAGGTGAGCCGAAGGATGACCGTCCCCATCATCCCAAACCACAGCCTGGGACTGGGCTCTCAAGAGCGAGGGAGGGAGGGACCCTGTGATGGGCAGACCATCCTGGCCGGCACAAAATGCAGTCACATGGGCCTCAAGGGAGGGCGGCAGAGAGGGTTGAAAGGGTAACGTTTGTGATACGCCTTTTACTACGAAAACAAGCTTGCCTTAAGAACACTCAAAAAAGGAAAGGTTTAGCACAGGCAGAAGCAGGTGGCCAGTGAAGGCGGAGCACAGCCTGGAGACGTGGCCACCACCAAGGGCCGCTCAGAGTCCCCGGAAGCTGGAGGGAGGAGGGGCCTCCCTAGGGCCCCCAAGGGAGAAGTGCAGCCTCGGGACCCTGGATATCAGCCAGAGACATGGATGTCCCCCACTGTGGCAGCCCCAGGACCCCCGACACCAGGAAATCCCACGATTGTTCAGAGGGAGAACTTCGGGAAGACTCAGTCATTTCTATGTGGGTTAGAAAACAGCCAGCGGCCGAGCCACCCCCAGACCACTCCTTAGGAAGTGAGACCCCCACAGCCTCACTGAGGACGCAGCACCCACCCAGAGCCCGCCTGGGAAGCCCAGATTTCATGAGGCCCTAATTAGGTCTCCCAAGACTCACGCCCTGTGCCGCGGGACAGGAAGGGAGGAGGGATCTCCCCACGAACTCATGGAGGCCAAGGCCATGCCCACGGAGGGGCAGAGAGCCGGGCCCACAGAGTGAGGGCGGCAGCCACGGGCTGGGAAGGGGAGAGGAGAGGGCCGGGCAGGGGTCCTGGGAGACGGGCAGCCAAGCCCAGCTTAGAGTGACATCTCCCAAGCGGCCCGGCATGTCCTTACCAGTGGTGTGTTCAGTCCAGGAACGTCGTGTCAGGTCTGGTTATGATGATTCACAAACCCCTTTTCTATCTGGATCAGCTCCCACCAGGTGTGGCCCCCAGGATTCCCACCCTGTCCGGGGACTGCGAATCTGAGACAGCGCACCGTGATTGTCACGTGACACGGTGTAAGGAATTGAGTTGTGTCCCCGAGATTTATCTATCAAAGCCCTAGCCCGTGGAACCTTAGGCTGGATTTGGAAATCGGTTCTTTAGAGGAAATTAAGGTGAAATGAGGTTAATTTAATAGGACTATGGCCCCTCCTTATACAAAGGAGAAACTGGGAGACAGGCACGCACCGAGGATTAATTAATTAAGCTTGTGGATCAGTTGAATTTGAATGAATTAAAAGGCAGTTATCCAGGTGGGCTCAGTCTACTCACACGTGCCCTTTGAAAGCAGTGTTTCCTCTGGCCGGTGGCGGAAGAGGCAAAGTGCTTGGAAGGCACAGGGAGCTGAGCGCTGCATGCTTGCTTTGGAGACGAGGGTGTGTGCCAAAGCAGGAGGCAGCCCTCGAGAGAAAGGGGGTGCCCTGTCCCCCAAGTGCAGGAGGGGATTCTGCAGAGGGCGGGATCAGAGCCTGGGAGCAGATTCCTGCTGAGCTCCAGATGAGCCCAGCCCTGCGGACGCCTCCATCTCAGCCTCATGGGACCCTCGGCAGGAAACTGAGCTCAGCTGTGCGCGACTTCTACCCTGCAGAGCCGGGAAGTGATAAGTGGGTGCTGCTTTCAGCTTCCAGGCTGGTGGTGGCTCCTTACGCAACAGAGGTAGCACGTACCCAGGCCTCGCGTCCTGCAGGAGGCTCCACCGTCTGCACGTGTCCGGTGGCCTCTGTGGGCGGTGTGGCTTCTTCCTCTGCCTCCGGGTTTTTTGCAGAGTGGAAGCTGGGTCTGCAGGCCTGCGGGACAGAGCTTACTTGATTGAGGCTCGAGAATGTTGCAGCTGCCCTTGGTGTCTGTGTGTGGCCTTGGGTCCTGGTTGCCTGTGTCAAAGATGGCCCAGTGGACCTGCTGGGGCCTGCCCAACCCCTCCATGGGGCAGGTGCTTCCCCCTGGTCGCCTCAAGGTGGCCTGTGGGTTTTCAAGCACCCAGTGCCCCTTCTATGGCTCTCAGCCCCCTCTGAAGACCCTTGCCCAAGACCTTCCTTCCGCTAGGGCCTGGGAGGTGCTGGCCATGTTTTTCTCTTCCACCATCCACCGATGTTAGCACTTTCTCCTCTGCGCTCTGCTGCTCCTTCGTCCATGGGAGCTGGCTGTGCACCCCCAAATATAATTCCTGCTGGAAACACTCTTGATCCTTTTCTCTTTAACGACAGGTTTTCACAGTAAGGCAGGGTTGAATTGCAGCCTCAAGTGCTGGCACCAAGGAGGGGGCTTCCCTGGACTCCCCCTTCGGAGCATCAGGTGTGGACCCATGCTATTCCATGGAGCTGCCAGGTCGTGGGCCAGATAATGCTCCCGGAAGAGGTCCATGTCCTGATCCCAGAAACCTGTGACTATGTAACCCCGCACGGCGAGGCGGATTAGCAGACGTGATGAAGTGAAGGGCCTTGAAGATGGGAATTGTGGATGACCTGGGTCAGCCAAGATCACCACAGAGGTCCTAAGGGAGGGAGGAAGGGCTCAGAGTCGCTGGATAAGGAGATTTCGTGGTGGAAGCAAGGACCAGAGCGATGGGAGGGGGGCCCCGCCGGGGAGGGTGGTGGTCACTGGAAGCTGGACAAGACAAGGAAATGGACGCCTCCCTGGAGCTCCAGAAGGAGCAGCCCTGCCAGCACTTAGGTCTCAGGATTTCTGACCTCCAGGACTGCATGCTTGAAAAATTTGCGTCGGCCGGGTGTGGTGGCTCACAGCTGAAATCCCAGCACTTTGGGAGGCCGAGGCGGGTGGATCACGAGGTCAGGAGATCGAGACCATCCTGGTCAACATGGTGAAACCCCGTCTCTACTAAAAATACAAAACATTAGCTGGGCATGGTGGCGCGTGCCTGTAATCCCAGCTACTCAGGAGGTTGAGGCAGGAGAATTGCCTGAACCCAGGAGGCAGAGGTTGCGGTGAGCCGAGATCGCGCCATTGCACTCCAGCCTGGGTAACAAGAGTGAAACTCCGTCTCAAAAAAAAAAAAAAAAAATTAGCCAAGCATGGCAGTGCATGCCTGTAGTCCCAGCTACTCGGGAGGCTGAGGCAGGAGGAGGATCACTTGAGCCCAGGAGGTCCCGGCTGCAGTGAGCCATGTTCATGCCACTGCACTCCAGCCTGGGCAACAAAGTGAGACCCTGTCTCAAGGCAAAAAAATAAATGTGTGGTGGAGCGACTGAATTTGTGGTCATGTGTAAGCACACAGAGGCAGGAGGCCGCCCGCCATGTTTGAATCCTTGTCCCCTCTGGGCACCCCTGCCTCTACTTTGGCCAACGGGAGCCCTTCCCACTGGCGTCTGTGCCCTTGGAGACGACCCTGTTCCTCTTTGCAGCTTCCTTGTTCTCTAAAAAAAACTAGATTTTCCACACTCTTATACCTTCCCTACCCTGGAATCCGCCATTCTCTGAGGATGGGTCTTTCAGTGCGCCTGGCATGACACCTCAGTGGGCTCGGAGAGGAGAGGAGAGTTGGCTGGGGTATCTTCATTTTGGATCACGGTGCCCTGGACGCCCGCGGTGATACTGACGTTGTCATTGTTTTTACTCTACCAAGGTTTAAACGCTTACCTGTTCTATGACCATATTTTGCGTCATTCTCTAATGCTCTGCAGCCACCTCAGTGGGTTTCCTGCTGCCCACCCACCCCTTCATGTGGCTTCCTCATGCTGGAGTTCTTTCTTGGGCATTGCTTTTAGCAGCTTCATGTTTGAGGCAGCTGTGGTGGTTTTTCTCCCAACAAGGGCATCTGCATTTGTGCCGCATTCTCCCACGCTCCTTTGCATTTGAGGACATCGTCCCTGTATCTCTAGACCCCAGTGACACTTTGGCTGGGTATAATAGTCCTAGACCATTTCTTCCCTTTAGAACTTGATCAGCATGGAACTGTGTTCCTCTGATGCTTAGTTCACTGCAGAAAATCTGCAGCCTGAAGATTGAAACCTTAAAGGCATTTGGAATGACATTGTTACCCACCATTAATTGGCTCAGGACCTTTGTAATTTTTATTTAACCATATGAGTTGTCTTTTTTTACGCTACTTTTTTCAATGCATTTCTTAATATTTTTTAAGTTTCATGAATTCATGCTCAGTTTATTAAAATCCATAACCATATAATTCTTGTAATGTGTTGATTCAGTGTTTTGTAAATGAAGTCGCCCCCTCTGTGGTGACTTGCTGGTTCTGTCTTGTGCGCCTGCAGAATCTTCTTTACCCTCAGCTCAGGAGGTAGAGTAGGATCCATATTTGGGTGGAATGCATCCTGCACCTTGTTTTCCTGGGACTCCATGCACACTTCTTTCTTGGCTTCGTCATCACATATCTAAATACTTTATATATATATTTGGAGATGGAGTCTTGCTCTGTTGCCCAGGCCGGAGTGCAAATTTGCGATCTCAGCTCGCTGTAACCTCTGCCTCCCAGTTTCAAGCAATTCTCCTGCCTCAGCCTCCCACGTAGCTGGGATTACAGGTGCCCACCACCACACCAGACTAATTTTTATATTTTTGGTAGAGACGGGGTTTCACCATTGTTGGCCAGGCTGGTGTCAAACTCCTGACCTCAGGTGATCCACCCGCCTTGGCCTCCCAAAGTGCTGGGATGACAGGTGTAAGCCACTGCACCCGGCTTCACATATATTTTAAACACCGAAACCTGGCTGAGGCCTCTACCCAGAGGCAGGAAGGATTCCCCAGCGAACATGTCCTCACCCTTTCTCCGGTGCCTGGATCTTGTTGGGCCTTCACTGTGCTACTCAGAGCCAGCCGTCTGCGTGGGTGATCCGATTTCAGCCATGCCTCTCCCGTTCCTGCTGGTTCAGGTTCATTGAGTGCTAACCATGTCGCGTGTGGGTTCCCCACTTCTGGAGTTCCGCAGTCTCCCTCTCTGCCGCTGGCTGCTGAGGGCCTCATCTTTGAGTGCGGCTGCCATTGCGCCCTGTTCTTATTTGGTTGATCCAGTGCCCGAAGCCCTCCTAGGGAACTTCCTTCTCTGGGTTTTGTCTCATTGTTGGCCAGGTTCCTTGTCTGCTGAAGTCCATTTTCCCTCTCTCTCTCTCTCTCTCTTTCTCCCTTCCTTCCTTTCCTTCTTCCCTCCCTTTCCTTCCTGGGGCTCCATGCCCTTCCCCCACTGGGGGCAATAAAGAGGTCTCACCTCGATCCAAGGTCAGCCCAGGTGTCTCCCCAGTCAGACAGTGACCAAATTCAGGACATTCCCCCTGGTTGCCTCCTAAGGGTGAGGATTCCTGGGACCCCATGGTACCCCCAGTTTAGACTCAGAAGATGGGAGCAGTGTGGGGAGCAGCACCACCTGTACCCCCTCTGTGACTCCCCAGACACCCTCCAGGAGGCCTGCGATGCTGACCTGTCTTCTCCTTGTCGGCTCTGGGTCACTCATCTCCAGCTCTTACTATGCTTGTTCATTTTCTTGGGTTGGGAAGGCTCCTGGTGCAGCCCCCACACTTGTCCCCACCCCTGCTCCCACACCTGCCCCCGCCCCTGCCCCCACCCCCGCCCCCACCCCGCCCCCGCACCCGCTCCCACACCCTTTCCCACACCTGTCCCCACACCTGCCCCCAACCCGCTCCCACCCCTGTCCCCACACCTGCTCCCACACCCGTCCCCACACCTGCCCCCACCCCTGCCCCCAACCTGCTCCCACCCCTGCCCCCACCCCTACCCCCACCTTTGCCCCCACCCCCACCCCCACCCCTGCCCCCACACCCGCTCCCACCCCTGCCCCC
>NW_022437066.1:2311407-2329996 GCF_009761245.1 Sapajus apella | reverse complement strand
CCCACCCCTGCCCCCACCCATTCCCACACCTGCCCCCACACCTGCACCCACACCTGCCCCCACACCTGCCCCCACCCCTGCTCCCATACCTGCCCTCATACCTGCTCCCACACCTGCCCCCACCCATTCCCACCCCTGCTCCCACACCTGCCCCCACCCCTGCCCCCACACCTGCCCCCACACCTGTAGACATCACACTGTCCAGCCCTGCAGTCCTCTCCCACTTGGCTGATTTCAGGCTGCACCATTCCACCAAGGTGACCCCAGCTGGTTTGGGGCTTCAGATCCCACTGCTGAGCAGGAGACACGAATGCGTCCCTCTCAGGTTGGCAGCCACCATAGCCCCAGGCATGAGTGCCCACCAAGATATGCAACCTGGCAGGCACCTTGAGAACACCCAGAATGGGTGTCATAACCCACCCCTGCCTGC
Organism: Sapajus apella; assembly: GCF_009761245.1. Taxonomy (NCBI): domain Eukaryota; kingdom Metazoa; phylum Chordata; class Mammalia; order Primates; family Cebidae; genus Sapajus; species Sapajus apella. The sequence continues at coordinate 2,329,566 of NW_022437066.1, read as the reverse complement.
CGCTTTTGTCTTCACCTTGGGGTGTCACCACCTGCCTCTTCCCCCCCAGCCTGAGCGCTGTCCTCCCCCCGCAGTCCTTCAGTCTGGCCAGTGCCACCTTCAAAAACACCTTGGACCCACCGGGTCCCCTGTCCTCTGTTCAGCCTGCGGTCCCACTCAGCTCTCAGTAGGCTCTGCCCTCTGCTCTGTGCTGCTTGGACACACGTTTGAACCACAGCGTCCCCGTGCTCCCTGAAAGGGCAGTTGTTATTTCTCCTGTGTTTCTAGGATGTCTGCCCCTGTGTAGCCAGGGGTCCAACCTGTCCAGGTTCCATGGGAGCAGAAAGTGCTAGGGACACCTCAAGGCTCATGTGGCTCTGTGGACCCTGAGCCTGGGGCCCCAGCCCACCCTCCCCTCTTCGCCTGGCTCCGGCCCTATGCCCTGCACTCGTCCTGGTGCCCTGAAGCCAGGAAAGGGGCTCTGGGACTGCTGCTTAATGCCGAAGGGATGGTCCTCCCTATGGGGACCAGATTCCGCATGGGAATCATCACACTGGACTTTCTGTGACAAGCATAGAGAGTCATTTCAAAATAAATCAAACCTCAGACATGGTACAGCAGCACATGGAAGGTCCTCCTCCCCTCCCCCACCCCAGGCGGCACCTGCTGCGGCCGTTGTGGGCACTCCGTGCACAACACCGAACAGGCGTTCTGGTCACCTGACTGATCCTGGACTTCAAAGGCCAGGAGTAAGCGAAGACTCTGCACTCTCAAAAAGCAGGAATGGAAAGCCACAGATCTGCCTCATGAAGCAGCTGCCCTGGTGGGAGCGCGTTTACGTCCCGTGTAAGGCTCCGCCAGCACTTTGGTGGGCTGTGGGTTCGTGCCCAGGGAATGTGAGCAAGCCGTCTCTTTGTGAAACCAGAGTGTCCACAGCCCAGGCGCCCTCCCTCCCAGCTGCCTCCCCGCTCCAGGGTGACCACCTATGGGCAGCCCTGATGTCCACCCAGCCCTTTGTGGAGTCATGGTGCCGTGAAGGGTCCTACTGATGGCGCCCAGGGATGGTGCTGGGCCCCCAGTGAGCCTGTTTACGCACAGCACAGCGTGGGGCTCAGCACGCGCCCAGGAGAAGCGCCCAGCCTCATTCTCTGCAGTGGCTCTGAAGCACTCCACAGGAGGGGCGAGGGGGGCTTCCATCTGCTGGTGCCCCCCACACCAGGGACTGGTAGGGGGTCCTTGTGCTTTGCAGGTACAAACAGCACTTTCCCCTGGGGCAGACCCAAGCCACAAAAAGCAGCCAGGGCAATGTGCATGGGAGTATTTGCTGAGACCACACGCAGAGGCTTTTCAGGGGATTTTCCTTACTCAGCCTCGTTGGGGAGGCTGCTAGGACAGGTATCAGGAGGGCCAGTGAGTCGGTCATTTTCCGAGCACGATGGTGACTCAGTGTGCGGGCCCCCAGAGGGAGCAGGGCCCTGTGCCTCTGCCTCCCTCACACGACCCAGCCCTCCCTTGTAATGGGTGCTGAAGAAATGGAAGCCCTCGTTGCCTGTTCAGGCCCTGCCACTGGAGTTTTACCCCACCCCATCCAAGTTGGCCGCCCAGTCCCCCGAGGGGTGAGCCCTGAGCCTCCTGTGGTGAGGTCAGGAAGGTCCAGTGAAGGGTAGGGGGATTCAGTGTGGGGGGATGGGCAGCCGGCTCCGGGAGGGCTTCTGGTGTGAGTTTGGGGCGGGCAGCCCTCTCCCTCAGCTGGAGTTGGTGCTGTCTGGGGGTCCTAGGCCCACCTTCCTCCCACAAGCCTTTGTACTCGCTGGGCCCTAGCTGTTGGTAAGGGCACGGTTGGGGGAAGAAATAGAGGCAGCCCCCCCTGGCGTGCAAGGATCCAGGCCTGGGGTCAGAGTGTGGGCAGGTCTGGAGGACCCTGCCACCCTGCACTGCTGAGGACAGGTGTGAATCTGACAGCCTCCTGCCTCCACCGAGCTGGCTTTGGGGCAGCCAGGCCTCCCAGTGCCAGCACCTCCGGGCTGTTACCTGGATGTCACCTGGGCAAGGCACCTGGAGCCGCGTCTGTGGCATGGAAGGGAACAAGTTAGCGACGCCGCAGCATGTGAGATGTGCGGGCCAGCCAGGCATCTGGGGCAGACCAGTGCTGCACACGCACAGGTGGGATCTGTGCCCGGTGCCCAGCCTGGCGTACAGGCGCCATCGGAAGTGCCCCGTGGGCTGTGTCCTGATGGCTTCGGAGGTAGAAAGTGGGGGATGAGGACCCTGGTGAGGACAGGCAAACTCAGCCGTCACCCCCCTGGCCAGGGTGCTTCACCCACCCCACAGCAGGGCTGGGGGCCAGGGGTGGGCACTGCCTGGGGAGGCCATCCTCAGCGCCAGGCCTGGTCCGCAGGCGGGCTGGAGGGTCGTGGCTTGGGCCCTGCCAAGTGGGTCCCGGCTCCTCTCCAGCATCTGCGCCCGGGGCAGGCGCCCAGGGCCCCCGGCCTCGCGGTTCCTCCCCTCCCCCTGGCGCTACTGTCATTGTTACCGTGGCTCGGCTTCTGCCAGAACAGCCGCAGGACCGCTGGGGGCTCGAACCTTCTCCGCGCGGCGTGCTGGCGGTGCTTTGCGTCGGGAGGTCCTGCCCGCCCTCCCCAGCCCCCAGCCCCGGCTCGCGGCTCCCGGCCATTCCACTGCACGGCGGCGCGGGGAGGGCGCGGCGCGATGAGATGGTTCCGCCCGGCGCCGCCCCCGCCGCCCGCAGCCAGCCCGCCTGCCGCGCCGAGCGCTCCCGCAGGATGGCGCGGGCCAAGCTGCCGCGCTCGCCGTCCGAGGGCAAGGCGGGCCCGGGGGGGCGCCCCAGCCGGCGCCGCGGCCCCCGAGGAGCCGCACGGGCTCAGCCCGCTGCTGCCGGCCCGCGGCGGGGGCTCCGTGGGCAGCGACGTGGGCCAGAGGTAGGGGCGCGCGGGCCTGGGACCCCGCTTGGCAAACCGCGCTTGCATCCTGCTCGGGCTGCGCTGGCTGGGCTGCACCTGCGTTGCCTGCAGCCCGGGGAAGGGGGGACGGCCAGGGTCTCCCCTCCAAGCCCACCACAGCCCCCGCTTCCCGCTGTGTCTCCAGCCTTTGGAGCTTGCGGGACCCCTTCTCCCCCGACTTAGAGGCTGAGCGCGGCGGAGCTCCAGGTGAGGCTGCAGGGGAGGGAGGAAGTGGACCCGGCTATGTGCCAGGCACTGGGGGCCCCTGCCTGCACCCCATCCCACAGTAGCCCCGCTCTTGGTGCACCACTTAGGGGGAGCCAGGGCGGGCATCTGTGTCCCCACCCCAGAGGTGAGTGAGGCTGAAGCCTGCACAGCAGATCGGAGCTGGGACACGGGGCTCAGGCTGCCGGGGAGCCCCGCTGTGGGCCATGCCTGGGCTGGAGTCTGGTGCCTGTGGCAGGTGAGGTGCCAATAGGCTGTCCTCTGGGGATGGCTGGGCAGGTGGAGCAGCGCCTACCCCTCCTCGGCCCTTCCGAAAGCTCAGGGTGGGGCGCAGCACCCCCATTTCACGGATGAGGACACCGAGGCCTCGTCTGCAGCAGTAAATTCCTAGCCAGCACCTTTCCCGTGCCAGGAGCCATTCTGGATGCTGCGGGGGAAATGAGAATGAATCAGACCTGGCCTGGTGTGGGCACAAGTCGTGGGCAGGGAACCTGTGCCTGGGAGAGAGAGGTGCGGGCCAGGCCAGGACAAAAGAACCGCGGCCTCCTGGGGTGCTGGTCCTTCCTGGACGAGCATGGGGAGATGAAGAGGGAGCAGCAAGAGCTGAAGCTTCATCAGGGCTGGGAGGCAGGGCTGGCAGAGCCAGGCCTGGCAGATGGCAAGGCCAAGGGTGCCCAGGAGCCTCTCCCTTGCCCCTCCCACCTGGCCGTGAGCTGTTGGGCACCCCCCCCGCACCCCCATTTCTAGCTCTTCACAGCAGCCCTGGGAGGCACTGCCCAGCTTAGTCCCATTTGCAGAAGAGGCTGTCAAGGCTAAGGTCAACGCCTGGCTGCAGCCTCCTGCAGCTAATGGGCAGCTTCCGCCCGGGAGGCGAGCACTGGTCAAGGCCCTGGGGACCACAGTCCCCTCTCCCTCCTCTTCCTGGACGTTGTGGGGGCCAGTGATCCTGGGAGCCCTATCACAGCCAGCCCTCAAGGGACAGGCTCCTTGCCCCATCCTGTTCCTGCAGAGCCCACAGGGATAGCAGATTCTGCCCGGAGTGCAGTGCAGCATGGGAGCTGCAGCCCAGGGCCACCTCCTCCAGGAAGCCCTCTCCCGTGTTCACCCCAGCCCTGTGGGCTATGCACTGTGCTGAGACTTCTACACGGGTGGCCTCACTCATCCCCCGGCAGACCCTGAAGTGCAGAGTCGTAGCCTCCTTTTGCAGAGCAGAGGTAACTGAGCTGCTACCAACTGGGCCCGCAGCCCCTGGGCCTGGAGGTTCACGTGGCAGGGCGTGCGCCGAGATGAGCAGGGCAGGCTCCCGAGCAGAGGAGGTCTTGGTGGGTTTGCTCTTCAGGAGTATAGATCTCACAGAAAGCTCAGGCCAGGCCAGAGCTGAGAGGTGGGTGTGGTCTGACCCAGGGAGTTTCAGGCCGCAGTGCCCACAGCTGCCCCGTCCTGCAGTGTGCTACCTTCATGGGCCAGCCAGGGTCCAGGCTCCCTCAGCCCTCTCAGCCTCTGCCTGTCCCATTGCTGAGAAGACAGTGGAGCCGAGGAGAGGTCTCCACTGCCCTCCAGGGACTGAGCCACGGCGGGTAGGGGGGGCTGCTCCTGGTGCTGTGTCCAGAGGGTAGGTGCTGCCCCTGCCCAGAGCCCCCATGATACCCTGTGCCCACTCATGGGTGCCACGGGCCAGTGTCTGTCCCTCCTCCTGCACAGTCAAGCTCCCCTGGCTCCGAGCTCCGGGGTCTCCTCCTTCCTTCTCACTCCGTTGTGTGAGGCCGGGGAGGGATTGGGTGCTGGATTGTGACCAGCTCCCAATGTGGTGGGGCCGGAGGCCATCACTGCAGAGCTTTTGAGTAAAAGTGCCCAATGGAGGGACAGGGCCGCTTAGTGAGCCCCCTGCTGGGTGAGGAGGCTCTGGGCAAGCCTCTCCGTGTGCCCACCACCCCCGGACCTAGGTGGCCTCACCCCTCCCAGAGAGGCCCTCCCAGCCTCAGGCCTAACTTAAGGCACCAGCGCAGCCCGCTCCCCTCATCCTCCCCATATCCATCCTCCTCTGCTGGCCTGAAAGCCTGTGGCCCCCACACGGCCTGAGGTCCAGTGTGGCAGGTCCTCCTGCTGCTGTCCCAGCACCCAGTATCTGTGGCAGCCAGACATGTCAGAGTGCAGCTGTGGCACTCGGAGCCCACCCCTGCCCCAGCCCCAAGCCCCTCGCCCTGGTGTTCCTTGGCTGAGGATATGGTCCCCTGAGCATCCCCACCCCGGACACCCTTGCTGGGATCTCCCTCCCCTGCTGACCCAGACCTTCATGGTGGCCCCCTCTCCTCTCCAAGAACGTGGCTGCTCCTCCGTGTCCCCCTTACCCTGGCACACACCCAGCACCCCGCCCTTTCCATGGTGTTCACACTGGCTGGGCACGCCCCTTACCCTGGGTCTGAAGCCCCCTTGGAGCTCACCCCAGCTGCCCTCTCACCCAGAAGGCCCCTCCTGAGTGCGGCCCCGTCCCCTCTGAGGTACTCCCCCACCTGGCTTTGTCCCCATCTGGGCTCCGTACGTTCTTTCCACACAGTGCCCTGTGCTGTTTCTCCCCCACCCTAGAACACACCAGTCTGGGTGGCTGGCTCATCCTTGACCCAGAGCGTATGCAGGGGTGGGGCTGAGTTCCCAGGCCCTCAGGGACACTGGGCCCTGTCTTTCGGGGGTGAGTTTACTGGGCCTGCCCCAGCCTGGGGCTTGCGCCTCATTTACTTTCTCACAGTCCTGGAGGTTGGAGCTCAAGGCGTCGGCAGGACTGGCTCCTCCCCAGGCCCCTCTCCCTGGCTTGTAGAAGCCGTCTTCTCCCTGTGACCTCACCCACCCGTCCCTGTGTGTCGGGGGGAAAGGTAGGGCTAGGCCCAGACCCTTCCGCTGACCACTGCTGCCCTAAGTGGGGCTGAGACCCTCTCCCAGGAGGCAGAGGACGGCTTCAGTGCAGGTTCTGTCACTGTGTTGATGGCAAGCCTGGCGTGGGAGGAGGGTGGGCTCAGGGATGGGCCCTCACCACCTGGTCCCAGCGGCGATAGGGCTGGCAGAGGCGCTGAGTGATGCCCAGGCCACCAGCCTCTGGGACAGGTGACCACCAGAGTCCCACTGGACCAGCGTGGGTATGGGTGCTGCGGATAGAGGTCCAGCGTCCTCAGCTCCCCTCTCCGTCACCACCCCTTGCCCGGCAGTGTACCCGGCGGGGTCTGTGCAGCCGACAGACTTTGTTGACACAGGGCTCCAGTCCTCAGCCGGGGTCTGCACAGGCCAGCGAAGCCCCGGGCCCCTTTGCCCACAGGGGTGGATCCTCTACCCACGTGCTTGGCAGCCCCTCCCAGAGTGAGCGGGATGGCTCTCCTGGGCCTCAGGCTGTGGGACAACTGACAGGTGGTGGCTTCAACACTCAGACAACAGCGCCTTGGGCAGGGTGGATAGGAGGCCCCACGCACAGCTCAGTGGACACTTAGGAATGCAGAGGGACACGGCCAGGGAGCACTGGGGAGAGAGGACACGGTGGAGCCCAGCAGGGCCTGGCCACGCCGGACCTGACCCCACAGGCCAGGCAGACCGGCTGCCATGGGCCCAGGCACTGCCAGGTTCCTGCCAGCCTCTGACACAGCTGTTGCCCTGGCTCAGAGCTTTGGACAGCGCCGGGGCCCGTGAGGGAACTGAGCTGGACACGCAGAATCCGCCAGGAGCTCCCAGCAAACCCAAAGTTCAGCCCCGCTAAGCCTGCGGTTCCGCCTGCTTGGTGCGGAGCTGCTGACCCAGCCGCCGTGCCTGGCTGGGACCTTGGCCCTCCCAGAAGTGTGTCCAGCTTCTGCTTCCCCAGCGACCAGGAGCTGCCAGGGCTCAGGGCACTGGGAGGGGCACCTGCCCACCCAGAGGGCCTAGCATAGGCTTGTGAGCATGTGCCTGTGACCCCAGGCTGGCTCCCTCCTTCCTGCCTGTGTGGCCCCAGAAGACAGTGGTCCTCTCTGAACCTTTGTTTTATTTGCTGAAAAAAAAAATGGTTGTTTTGAGGATTAAAACTTCCCTTTGAAGTCCTTTGAGGAGGAGCTGGCCCAGGACAGGCACACAGTCAGTGCAGGCAAAGACCCTCTGCACCCCACGCTGCCCAGCCCGCCCACAGGCCGGTCCTCCAGAGCACTCAGCTCACCAGCCTCTTCCCTTGAGCTCCGCATCCAGTTGTGACCACCTTGGTGTCAGCCGCCTGCTGGCCAGCCTGGGACAACTGGGGCCAGGATACCCCGGCCCAGCCTGAAGGAGTAGCAGGCGTGTGGTTGCTGGCCCAGTGGAGGGGCCGTGTCCAGTTCCCCCGACAGGCAGCAGCTCTGAGCCCTGGCCTGTCCTGTCGCAGGAAGCCACGGGGCAGGGCTGGAGGGTGCACCCCCCACTGGCCTGTGTGTAGGGCAGGGGAGTGGAGCTACGGGCAGCCTCGCACACCTGAGCCCTGGCTGGCTACTCCGGCTGCCTCGGCCTCCTCGGCACGAAGTGGAGCTCACCGCGCTCCCTCCTGGATGCTGCCGGCCCCACGTGGGGTCTGGGCAGGCTTCCTGCTGAGCAGGGCCAGGGCAGGTGCTCAAAGCGTCGTCACCTGCTCGTGTGGCTGAGGGAGTGGCCCTGTCCTCGAGTGTGCTTGTCACCCCCCATCTGGCCCAGGCACAGGAGGGTGCATGCGCTGGGACCCCCAAGCTGTGCTGCTTTCTCAGGCCTTGAGGGGGCCGGCTCGGCTCAGGGTCCCCACCCAGCTCTGCATGTGGGCTGCCTCCTGCAGACACCTCTCCTGAGCCTGGGGGCTCCCCACATATCTGTGCCCCACCTGATCCCGGAGCCCAGGCTCTCCGTCTGTCCGTCTGCTGCCTTCTGGTTGATGCCCCTCTGTGTCCCCAGGCTTCCTGTAGAAGATTTCAGCTTGGACTCCTCCCTGTCTCAGTAAGTGCTTTGCAAGGGAGGGCCTGTCTTGGTGGCAGACAAGGGCACTCACACCTCTGGAGAAACATAAGAGCCCTTATCTCTGGGGGTGTCCCCTCAGCCCAGTACCCCCTGCAGCTGGGCCAGGGCCACCAGCACCTCCCAGCACCCACGGGTGCCCCTGGGCCCCAGGTGCCAGGACTGGAGACGGACGGTGGACGTCCCCACTTGAAGAGGAGCCTGCACTTGGGAAACAGGCCCACAGAGGCCGGTGCTCACAGCCCTGCAGTGCTGGCCATGGCTTCGGAGAGGCAGGTGGCGGAGCAGGGGCCCTTGTCAGGGTGCCACCCAGAGACAGGTGGGCAGGCAGCTGCTGAGGCCCTGGGCTCCGGCTCAGCCCACCTGAACTGCCTGTGCAGGCCGAGCTTCCAGGAGCTGGGTGGACTCTCGGAGGCTGTGCCACTGCACGCTGTGAGCTGCCGGCCTCTACCAGTGGCATCTCCTGACTTCGGCTAAGATGTAGGTGAAATGGAAGAGGCCGTGAAGCCAGGGCAGCCAGAGCCCCTCAGAGCCATCGGGCCCTGCGCACTCCCGGAAAGCCCCTGCCACTGTCCACCTTCCTCACAGCCTCCAGGAGGGGCCCCGGGCTTCCCGCCCGTGCACAGTACCAGCAGCGGAAGCCACTGAGCACTCAGCGCTCCCAGCCGCGAGCATCCAGGGGCCGCCCGGCACCCGTGGTGGAGCCGGTTATTGTCCCAAAAGAGTCCTGGAGGCTGGGAGGCCAGTGCCAACCCCTGGCCCTCCATCTTCCCAGCCAGGGCCCCGTGGTGCAGAGGGTGACAGGCGTGAGACAGAAGGTGTGCCCACCGCCCAGTGTCTCCCGGCCCCACCCCAGGCTCCCGAGGGGTCAGGTCTCGGGAAAGCAGATGCGTCTGCGGCCGCTGAGGGGCTGAGGCCCTGTCTGGCCACAGAGGATGTTCTTGGTCCCTTGAAGGCCTAGCTAGACTCGCCCTTCAGTCCTGAGCTGGTCTTACCTGGCCCCTGGCCAAGCCACAAGCAGGCCCCAGAGGCCCAAGGGTGTCAAAACAAGGACCCCGGGGGACGGAGCCATGTGTGCCCTTTCCGGGGCCTTGGGCAGGTCAGATGCTGTGTCCAGGCTCAGAATAGCTGGCCCAGGTTTGGCAGTGGGCCTGAAGCCTGCCCTTTCTTCTTGCCTGCCTGGTGCCGGGGGCAGAGGCCTGCGTGGAGCTCCCAGGCACCTGCCTAAGAGCCAGCCGGCACCCAGCCACTGACAGAAAAAGGCAGCCCGGATCTCGGCCCCATGTGAGTGCAGGGCTATGGGGGGCCCCGAGGCGGGTGCCTGGCAGCCTGGTGCTGGAGTGGAGCTTCCCGGCATGGCCATCTGTGCAGGGCCACCCGCCAGGAATCCCTGGAAGGCCAGTCCCCCAGCCTGCAGCCGGCCAGCCAGTCAGCAGGGAGAGCCGTGGCCACCCAGGCTCTGCCGGCCCCACTTGTCATAGGGCAGCTGGCACCTCCCTCAAAGTTTGCCATCCTGGTGTGGGGTGGGTGCCGTGACAGCCTCTTTGCAGCTCAAGGGCATCCTCAGGCAGAGCAGTGCCGTGAGACTCGGCACAGGCTGGCAGGGGGCATGGGTGCACACAGAGCCCAGGCCTGGTTCAATACCAGCCGTGCAGCATGGGGGCAGAGCCGCCACCTGGGGACAGACTCCCTTGCTGACCCTCTGGGGAGCCCCAAGGACCCAGGCCCGACACTGCCTCTGACCTGCTGGGTGATTGGGGCAAGCACAGTCCCGTGGAGCTTTGGGGGTAGGTGCAGCGGGCCTCGGTCTCGCAGGGATGAGGCTGGCCGGGGGTGCCCTGTCTCCACAGGGCCAATTCCGCTGACGGCTGTCCTAGGGCCAGGGCCAGGGTTTGGCCTGTGGATTCCTCAGGGACCATGGCCTCACCCCAGGGGGTGCACAAGGGACCGTGTGAGGCTCCCTGCTGTATCCGGTCCCCTCCGGCAAGGCCTGCCTGGGCACGCCCATGAGTCCCACTGGCTGTGCGCCTCATTCCTGGGCTGTAGGCCATGGGCAGTGTGGTCCCTGGTGTGCCCTGTCCTCCCCATCAGCCGAAACGCAAACTGGCTGAGGTCAGACAGGCATGGCCCCCTGTGGATGCATGTGTGGCTGCGACTCTGAGCCGGCCTCCGGGGTGGGGGTCGGGACCTTCGGCCAGGCATCGGGGAGGACAGCGCCCACCGCCAGGTATGGACTGTTTGGGAAAGGTGATGCCCCCAGATGGATGCTGCCCTGGGCGCTCAGCTCATAGGCTGTTTGCCAGGTGGACAAATGACTGAAGTAGTGAGTGGGTGAGGATGGACTCAGGAAGGAGACTTTTCTGCCCTGTCCTTGCCCGGCGGCCCCGGAGCCCGCGTTTGCAGGCAGATCCCTCCCAGCCCTGGGGACGGCTCCCCACGGGAGTTCTCGGTGGGCTCCAACCTCTCGGGGCGCTCCACCAAGCCCACACCCAGCCCCTGGGAGCAACTTGCCATGAGCTGGTCCCCTGCTTTCCCACTGGCTGGGTCCTGGCAGGAAGCGGGGAGTGCGGCCCCACCCAGCATCCCGCCTCTGCCCGTGGTCCACACCTGTGGCTTCATAGCCTGGGAGTCTGGTGAGCCTAAGGCCCGAGCAGTCTCTTCTGGCTGACGCGGGCCCTGTTGGTTTGAGCAGACGGGCGTTGGCCCACCGATGAGCCCCGGGACAACCTCTCACCGGAGCCTCCGAGCTAGGGCGTCCTCCGGGAAAGGCCTAGGACACAGAGGCCATTGTTTCTGTTCCGCCACAGAAAAGAGCTCCTCCACCTGTCTGCTGCCCTCAGGACGCCTCGGAGGCTGTCCCTGTCCTGGTTCTGGTTCCCCAGGGAGGAAGCCCCAGTGCTGGCAGGTGGAGAGAGCAGCCGGGCCCGCGTGGCTTCGCAGGGCTCACTGGGTCTCAGCCCGGGGCCTCTGGCTGCCAGGCCAGGAGGATTCTGTGATGCTGAGGAGCCAGTGGGGCCCTCCAGGCCACCAGTGACCCTGAACCTCTGGCGCGGCAAGGAGTCTTGGGCACTCTGACGGGGCCACCAGGCATGCCTGCACCAGCGGGGTCGGCCCGGAGCTCACGCCCGCCAGGCCTCTGCAGCCACAGGCCCCTCCTCAGGTGCCACCATGTGATTTGTTAAGACAGATCACACCAGTCACCTGAAATACACTTCAGGGAAAAATGGATCATTTCAATCTCCTTTCTGCGGTGGTGCTCGGAGAAGTGGGCGGCCACAGTTCATTAAAAATTAACCGCCGAGGAGGCGTCATTAATTTCCCTGGCATTGCAGGGCTCCCATTTCTCAGGGAGCAGGACTGCCAGGCCCCAGCGTTTCTCTGGCTCCCCGTGGAGGGTGCCGTCCATGTGGGTGGGCACTGCCTGCTGAGCGCCATGGGGGGAGCTGCCCAGATGGGGGCCCACAGCCCCTGGGTAAGGAGACCAGGGTCTGGCTGGACCCTCCCCCAGGAGGGGGCTCATCGCTCGGTTTCTAGGGTGCCAGGAGGAGGCCAAGGGGCCTCCAGGAGAAGCTGTTGGGGGCAGGACTAGCCCCAGGCCAGCAGTCCCAACCCCACGGTGCCCAGGCGGGAAGTCAGCTGCCAGGAAGCCGGTGAGGTCCTGGCAATGGGATGCGTTGCATTTCTCTGTTTCCTGGCTGGGGAGGCCAAGGGAAGTGCAGCGGGATGCCCTGGCTTCACGGTCCTGGCGGGCGGCTGCAGAGGCCCAAGCCCCAGAGGCCCAGCTGTGCCAGGTCTGTGGGGAGGTAAAGGGAGGAGCAGGAGCTCTTGGGAGGCTTGTGACCACCGGAGGGAGGAGGGTGTGGCCGTGGAGCGGAGTGTGGGGTGATGGTCAGGGCAGAGCCAGGCACCCACCTAGGAGGGGAGGCCAGGCAGGAGCCCCAGGCCTGGTGGGGTGTCAGAGGGGAGCCCTCGTGGGGCCTTTAGGCTGGAGAGACAGGCAGGGCTGAGTATGCACATGGCAATGTCCAGGGAGACCAGGCAGGTGGCACAGAGGGAGTCTGGGCCCCATCCCACATGGGTAGGGGACCTCTAGGAGGGCCAGGAGCCAGTGGGCGGGACCTCCTGGCTACAGGGAAATAGAAACATCCTGAGGGCAGAGCTGTGGGACCTGCTGATGGCTCTGGCCCAGCGAAGGGGAGGGTACGGGGGCCAGAGGTCGGCAGGGGGTGGAGGGTGCTGGCCTGGTACGGTCAGGAATGGAGAATTCTGCCGGGGGTTGGGGGTAATGCCGGAGGGCAGAGCGGGGCTGGACGGCTGCCCGCAGAGCCAGCTGGGAAGTCACCCCTGCATGGCACTTAATTCCTGGGCTGGGTTGGGGAGAGGCACCTGTGGCCAGCCCTGGGGCCCCCAGGGAGAACAGAGCGGGGAGGAGAAAACCAGAGCTGGGGGAGGCCGTTCTGAGAGGCCCAGGGAGGAGGACAGATTCTGGGGCCTGATCCCCGTTAAGGGCACAGTGAGGCTCCCTGCCCCAGAGGAGGGGGTGGGAGGCAGTAGGGGCAAGTGAGGCGGGCAGACCCCCCTGCATGGAGGCTTTTGCCATGCAGGGCGGGACTGTGGTGTGAGGCAGGGAGGGTGCGTTCCTAAGCTCCATGCTTTTCGGACCTGGTTGTCCCTGGGGACCCCTGGCAGTGAGGGGAGGAGGACCTTAGGAAACCGTGGGCTCAGTCCCCAGGGGCAGCTCCCCACTCAGCCCTGCCTGCCCCCAGACCCAGCCAGACCTGCCCAGCCCAGCCTGGACCTCCAGTGTCTTGTCTGAGCCTGTCACTCAGAGAGGAAGACGGCGGTGGACAAACCCCCCAAAGGGACCCTCATGCAGCGAGGGGCCTCCCCCACTGGGGCTCCAGGCACACAGACAAGAGTGGGTTCCAGGGTGTGGGGCACGAGGAGGGGCCAGGGGGAAGGAGGAGGGTCCTGGCAGGGAGAGCAAAGTCATCTGTGCTGAGGGGTTTCAGGACATGGTGGGGCACTCTGGGGGCAGACTGACACCCCCTTAGCATTGGGTTTGAATCCCACTGGTCTGTGGAAGGCTCGTCCTGCTGCCTGGCCCCCGAGTGTGCCAGGCGGGGTGACCAGCCTGCCCCAGGACCTGGCCTGAGCCTCCTCTTCAGCAGGGCGCCCAGAGCCATGGCACCTCTTCCTGCGCCCTGGGCCCTTCTTTATGTCATTTATTTATTTATTACTTGTTTTTGAGACAGGCCTCGCTCTGTCACCCAGGCTAAGGTGCAGTGGTGTGTTGACAGCTCACTTCAGCGTCAAACTCCTAAGCTCAGATGATTCTCCTCTCTCAGCCTCCCAAGAAGCTGGGACTACAGGCACGTGCCACCATGCCTGGCTATTTTTTATAGATACGGGGGTCTTGCTATGTTGCCCAGGCTGGTCTCAAACTCCTGGCCTGAAGCAATCCTCCCGCCTCTGCCTCCCAAGGCCCTGGGATTATGGGCATGAGTCACTGTGAGCAGCCCCTGGCCCCTTCTTGAGCTCTATGACCAGCAGAGCTCTGTGGCCACGGGGGCAGATGAGGGCAGGTGCTGGGAGTCTACCAAGGCCCCTCCCTCCTACCCTCAGCAGCCCCACCACGAAGGCCGCTGCCCACACCTGCCCATATCACTTACCCTGAGTGTTGTGAGCTCTGGGAAATGCTGAATATTTTCATCACTTTTGGAGATGTTAGGATCACCAGCCCTGGGCCAGGCAGTGACATCAAACCCTCAGATTCAATTGCTGGGAGCCAGTGCCTGCTCGGAGGGGAGACGAGGCTCACAGCCCACCCACTGGGTGTCACAGGCTGCAGCCCCGGTGGACGGTGACAAGGAAGGGGTTGCAGCAGGAGCAGGGGTTGGGCTGTGCTTACCTCCCCCCACCTCTGGACAGCTGCCTAGGACCTCTGCTTGAATGCTGCCTCCTCCACGCAGCCCTCCAGGATCCTTCCAGGCAGCACAAGTCTCCCTCCGGGCTCCCCTATCTGTGCCTCACTGTGTTGTGGCCCTCGAACTGCACTGGCAAGGGGAAGCCCAGCCTGAGGAGCTTGCTTGGACTGCTGGTTCTGCCCCCATGCCATCCCCTAGGGAGCTGGGACACCTCTCTTTGACCCCAGGGAGCAAGGCCAGGCACTGGAGGCAGCCCCCCGAGGGCTGAGGCAGCCAACTGAGAGGAGCAGCCATCGTGGAGGGCACAGCGGCCGTGGCTGGGAGCAGCCGAGGGGCCCATGGGGGACAGCCCAGCACCGCAGGGCACAGGCCGTTTAGGGGCACATGTGCTCCCCCTTCCCAGAGGCAGGCCATGCCTGCTGCAGGAACCCTGGCTCCGGGTCTCGCTCCCGTCTGTCCGGCAGGCCGGCAGCACTGGAGTTTTCATCTCAGGGGAACATGAAACCCTGGCCCAGCCTGGCCTGCCTCCCACCACAGCCGGGCACAGTAGGGCCTGTGGCCAAGGCCAGGGCGATGGGGGCAGCAGCTGTCCAACTTCAGCTTTGCCCACCTCTCGGTGGCCAGCTTGGGTGATGCACGTGGTGGCCACGGTAGGTGGGCCGTGCAGTCTCCCCACCCCGCCTCCCCCAACTGCTGCTGGATACCCCGGTCTCTTCTCAGGACTGCCGGGCCTGCTGAAGGCCACAGGGCGGGCTGGCAGGCCCCACGAGCAGCAGTGTGCAGGGGGGCTCAGGGGTGTCTGGGAACTGGTGGCTGGGGCCACAGGTGAGCCCGAGGGATGGGGAGCGGCCCTGGCAGGAGGGCCCCCATAGCTGGCCTGCGGGGTGGGTGCAGGGATGACTACTTCTCGCCAGCCCATCTTCCCTGACAGCCCTTCAGGCTGCAGTCAGGGTTAGTCCCCCCTGCAGCCTCCAGACAGAGCAGCTGCCCCTCAGCTGTGGACGGCCTGTGTGACATGGTCCTACGGTGTGTTCTGAGCACTTGTCCTGTCTTGAGCACCATGCCGAGGCCTCATGGGCAACTGGACCTCCTGGCAGCTGCTCTGCACCCACAGAGGCTTGGGCAAGGGTGTGTGGAGTGGGCACCGCACCCTGAGCCCCAACAGGGTGGGCTGGAGGGCCCAGGGGTGCAAGGAGGGATGTTTAGAGGAGCCAAGGCTGGGTGGGCCATCTGCTGGGCGTGACGGACACCAGGGTCCTCCCAGGTCTGAAGTGGAAGCAGCTCCTGCAGTTAGAAGTCAGTCGTGTTGGGGCTTCTGGCATGTCCCCAGCCCCAGCGCCCCTCTCTGCCCCTCCGGGATTGGCGTGCCCCCAGCCTGAGCCCTGCTGGCCTGAGCCCCCATGCTCCTCTCTGCTCCTCAGGGTCCAGGTGGAGTTCTACGTCAACGAGAACACCTTCAAGGAGCGGCTGAAGCTGTTCTTCATTAAAAACCAAAGATCGAGTGAGTGGGGTTCCTGGGGGGCCACTCCCGGGCAGGGAGGCGTTGAGGGCACCAAGAGCAAGCCTGGCAATGGGAAGGCTGGGCTGTGAGCTCAGGGATGAGTCCACGGGTGAATCCCTGCGAGCTGTGGGGGGATTTGGAAGCAGGGTGGGGTGGGTCTGCATGGTGAGTGGGGCACAGGGTAGCCCCTCTCGGCTTCACACTGCCTGAGACCAGGGCCTCTCCAGTGGGACCCGTGGGGACACTGTCCCGCCTGCTGGACACAGGACTGAGCAGGGTGGGGCCGTCCACAGGCTCCAGCATGGTCTCCCCTGTGGCCATGCCTGGCCTCCCGCCCCCCCCCATACAGCCCCACCCTCCCAGCTGCTCCCTGCCCTGTTCCCAGCCAGAGCTTGGCCTCATGGCTCCCCCCAGGGATGCAGGGTGAGGACTTGGGGGTTTCTCAGGGGCTCCAATCTACCTGCCTGCTCCCCAACCCCCATCCTATCCCCCAAGAAGTGGAGTGGCCTCTGGAAATCCCCTGCACCCCAAGTTCAGGCACTTGTGAGGTGGGGCCAGGGACGGAGCTTCTTGGAGGCTGACCCAGGAGCATCGGCCCCCAAGCAATGCAGGGCATGCAGAGCTCCGGGTGCAGCCCGGGTGTGGGAGGGGAGCCCAGCTGAGGCCATCCAGATTGCCCAGCCAGACCTGGGGCAGGCCCAGCTCCCCGAAGCCCAGGGCTGGGTCAGAGCCCTGACGCCGCTGCCTTCCCCGCAGGCCTGAGGATCCGGCTGTTCAACTTCTCCCTGAAGCTTCTCACCTGCCTGCTCTACATTGTGCGCGTCCTGTTGGAAGACCCAGCCCTGGGCATCGGATGGTGGGCCACCTGCGCGGCCGGGCAAGGGGTCCTGGGTCCCAGGGCTGAGCCTTCCTGCCGGGCCATTACAGAGGCTGATGGCATCCCTGGCGGAGCCCCTGTGCCTGGGGCCTTGGGGAGTCCCTCCTTCCCCAGTGCCTGTCCCAGGATGGAGAGAGCCAAGGACTCAGTGCTCAGGCTCCCCCAGATGGCTCAGCGTAGGGAGAAGGGTCCCCATTGTAGGCTTGCCCTGTGCCCTTAGCTGGTAGAGGACCCCAGAAGGTCCACAGAAAGGCTGGAGCATCTAAGAAGTCCCTCTCTGCCCCCACAAGTGTCTCTGTGCTCACTTGAGTTTCTGCAGGTCAGGGAAGGGGGTGTCCACACCCCTGGAGAAATCCCCTACCCGTTTCTGGGGGCATCTTCTACCCCTCTTGGGTCCCAAGGA
This sequence comes from Sapajus apella, assembly GCF_009761245.1. Lineage (NCBI taxonomy): Eukaryota > Metazoa > Chordata > Mammalia > Primates > Cebidae > Sapajus > Sapajus apella. The sequence goes on along the minus strand of NW_022437066.1, from coordinate 2,312,735 downwards.
GTCCCCTTCCCGGGGTCCACTGTCCCGGGGCCCATGCTCCAGGGACTTCTGGGAGAGGTGCTGGGGGCCTCGCAGGAGCCGCCACGAGGTGGGTGGGAACTTGCTCTCTCAAGTCCTATTCCAGCTCCTGCTGCTTCGAGAAGCTGGGACCTCCTCTGTGCCCAAGGCGCCTTGGCGACTCCTGGTCACCTCTCTGTTGGTCCCAGGGGACGTCGGCAGGGCCCCGTGGCCCTTGGTGCTGGATCGTTGTCCTGCATCATGTCTTTGGGGACTGGGCCCCACCCTGAGCCCCTCGCTCTGGCTCCCCAGCACTTGGAGTCTGGGCTCTGCCTCCTGTTTCTGCTCTCCCCTCTCCTGCCTCGCTTCCTCGCTCCCCTGGTCACTGGTTCTGTCCTGCTTCCTAGTTTCCAGAAATCCTTCCTCTGAGCATCCTCTGAGGATGGTGCCTCTAGTCCTTTCCTAGTTTACGTTTTCCCCTCTGCTGGGCCCGTTTCTCCCGAGCTCACATTGACCCGATTTCATACCCGTAAATGTCCTCGAATGGCGCCGTTTATGCCTAAGAGGGCTCAGGTGTGGAGCAGCCACACATGTGGGGTGCTTGTCACCCACCAGTCACTGGGGTGACCCTGCCAGCATGCTGGTCCCTTGTCTGGCTGTGCAGAGTAGGTTCTTCCCTGGAGAGGAAGGCCTGACTGCCAGAGGCCTGGCTTCTGGGGGCCTAAAGGCTTGCATGTAAACTTTTGTTCAACCCCCTTTTCACCTGTTACTCCAGTGCAGGGGGGCCTGGCGTCCCCAGGCCAGAGACTTACCTTGTCCTAAGAACGAACCTCCTGTCTTTGTCTAGATCAGAAGAGGGCAGAACCCACTAGGATAGTTTGGGAAGAAGAACTAGGCTAGTGACTCTCAAGCCACTTCCTGGGGCACCTCACCCCAAGTCCCAGTGGCTTCTGGTTTCATATCCCCATAGGGCCCACATCTGTTGTGTCCACTGCCCATCCCCTAGCACAGCGCCCAGGACACAGATGGTGGTGGGAGGATGGGTGGATGATGGATGGATAGATGGATGGATATGTGGGTGGATGGAGGGATGAATGAGTGGATTAATAGATGGATATGCATGAGTGGATGAGTGGATGGATGGATAGATGGGGGGATGGATGAGTGAGTGGAAAAATGGATGGGTGGATGGATGGATGGAGGGATGAGTGGATAGATGGATGGATGATGGACAGATGGGGTGAGTGAGTGGAAAGATGGATGTGTGGATGGATGGATGGATGGAGGGATGAGTGGATAGATGGATGATGAATGGATGAATGGATGATGAT
>NW_022437066.1:2307654-2311397 GCF_009761245.1 Sapajus apella | reverse complement strand
GGAAAGATGGATGGATGGATGGATGGAGGGATGAGTGGATGGATGAAAGGATGAATGGATGGATGGATGGATGGATGGATGGAGGGATGAGTGGATGGATGAAAGGATGAATGGATGGATGGATGGATGGATGATGGACGGATGGGGTGAGTGAGTGGAAAGATGGATAGGTGAATGGATGATAGATGGATGTCCGGGTACTTCTGTGGGCATTGAGTTTGCAACAACCCCATTAAGAATCAGCGGGAAGTGGGTCAGTTGAAAGAAAAGGCAGGAGGAGCCAGCATCACCAGGGGTGCTGTGAGCAGTGAGGTCTCCTTGGTCAGTGACCCTGGCGTGGGTGACAGTCTGGGACAAAACTAGCGTGCCGGCCATACCCTGGTCACTGTCCCAGCAGCTGGTTCCAGGTGGCTTGGGGTCGCTTGTCCTCAGAAGCAGCTTAGGGATGTGCCTCTTGGAGTCAGCACCACATAGGGTGGGAGCTTCCTCTCCCTGTCTCTCAAGCACTGTCCAGCCTTGTTCAGGCAGCTCTGGCCTTGGGGAGGCCCCGAGTGTTCCCATATGCTCTCTCTGGTCATGTAGGGCCGCTCCCTGGAAGCCTGTTGTCAGCACAGGCAGAAGCCGCATCTCGCTGTTGGGTCGGAACTCCCCCCCCCATCCCCCCAGATGTGGGATGTGCCCTTGATGTCTGCCTGCTGGGCTGAGCAGAGGCCACCCCGCCCATCCTCAGTTAGAGGCCCTCCTGCGAGAGGGGACAGGCTGCCATGTCTCCCAGAGGTTAGGGCTCAGGCCCCTCCAGGATGTGGGGGTTAGCCCTGGGTGGGTGAGTAGGCAGCCCTCGGGGAGCAGGTCCTTTCAGTGGTGCTGGAGGGGCCAAGGCTGGGCCAGCACTGCGTCTCTCCACAGCTGGGGCTGCCCCAAGCAGAACTACACCTTCAATGACTCGACCTCCGAGATCAACTGGTAAGTCCACACTCCAGCTCCCGAGAGCCAGGCGGTCAGAGGCCGGGGACCAGGGTGGGTGGCATCAGCAGAGGCTCACACGGCCTGGACCTGAGGGACAATGCCCAGCCTCAGCCCAGCAGCCACCCAGGTTTCCCAGGACACCTTTGCCCTTGGCCCTGGCTGTGGTCAACGCTGGGATGTCCCTGTCAAGAGGGAAAGTTTGAGAGCTGTGAGTTCTCAGCCAGTCCCACAGCCTCCACACGCTCTTCCTGGGACCCAGTGAGATGCAGGGAAGCCCGTCTCCCCCTGAGTTGGCGGCTTCTCTTCCAGTTCACCGTCTTATGGCCAAGGAAAGCAGCTGCCCCGGGCAGGCAGTGGGAGGTGACTGAGGGGCAGCCTGGGTACCCGGTCCAGAGTTGAAGACCTGTCCCCAGACCCCAAGCCTCTGTCTGCATCAGGCGAGGGGCAGATGCCCCCTGCAGCCAAGCCCCTGCCTGTTTATGGATGAGGTACTGAGGCTCAGGGAAACCCAGGGGGCTGTCAGTTAGTCAGACCTCCCTGCCCTCAGGGATATTCATGAGAGCCCGGCTCCAGGGGCCCAGGCTGCTGCCTGTCGTGTCCAGAGAGGAGAAGCTTTGCCCCCCTCAGCAGTTCCATGAGCTGCAGGCTGAGGCTCCATGGTACTCAGCCATGGCTCTGGCCTCACAAGCACCTCCTGGGGGGGCCCACCCACTGCAGTCCTGCTCCTTCCTCATCTCTTGGGGAACCTTCCCTTCCCTCCTAGTTCTCTGGTCCCCACCAAGGGCAAGGCAGACTCCTTTGGTCCAGCCCCAATGAGCAGCACAAGCTTGGGGCCAGTGGAGGCCAGTGGTTATGGTCCCACCCCAGGTGGCTGGGGTGCTCTGCTGTGCTGCCTCCTTTCTCTCCCCAGGGCTCCCATTCTGTGGGTGGAGAGAAAGATGACACTGTGGGTGATTCAGGTGAGTGCCCCACCCTGCCCCCCTCCCCACTGCAGTGGCGCTCAGTGAGCACTGAGGACAGACCCAGGCTCAGTAAATCCAGAGGACAAACCCAGGCTCAGTAAACAAGGGACCCAGGCTCCATGAGCACTGAGGACAGACCCAGGATCAGGAAACAGGAGACTCAGGCTTAGTAAGAAGGAAACCAAGGCTCAGTGATTACTGGGAACAAACTCAGGCTCAGTAGTCAGGGGATCCAGGCTCAGTGAGCATGGAGGACAGATCCAGGCTTAGTAAGCAAGGAACCCAGGGTCAGTGAATGCTGAGGACAAGCTCAGGCTAAGTAGGCAACCCAGGTTCAGTGAGTGCCGAGGACCAGCCCAGGGTCTTCTGCTCTCCACAGTTTTCCCAGGAATCCCTGAGGGCTTCCTGCCCGCCACCCCCCACCCCCCATCTGTTTCACCATCTGAATCTCTCCCTCCCTGGACCCATCTGCGTTCTTGCTGTTTTCCTGGGGTGGGGAACGGGAGTGGATGGCACAGGGGTCAAGGCAGCTCCCAGACACGCATGCCTGGCTTTGTGTGGTACCCGCCCGCTGAGGCCCGGGGGTGTGGGGTCAGGCCCTGTGTCCAGCCCCGGCCCCGGCCTGCTCCAGGCTCCTTCCCTTTCCCGACTCCCAGGTCATCGTGGCCATAATAAGTTTCCTGGAGACGATGCTTCTCATCTACCTCAGCTACAAAGTGAGTGCCTACCCGGGGTGGCACCTCGCAGGGGGTCCCCACCCCACCTCCCCACCCTCTCCCATTTCCTCACACTTCCCAGCTTCATCCCCTGACCTCCAGGGTGGGCTCCTTGCCCTCTCCCCACCCTGCTCCTCCCACACCAGGCCCCACCCTCACCCTCCCTCACCCCCCTGACGCCCCATTTGGCCCCCAGGGAAACATCTGGGAGCAGATCTTCCGAGTGTCCTTTGTCCTGGAGATGATCAACACGCTGCCCTTCATCATCACGGTGGGTGAGCCCCGGCCGCCAGGAGTGGGGGTCCTGGAGCCCCAGCCCTGACCTGTCCCCTTCACAGATCTTCTGGCCACCGCTGCGGAACCTGTTCATCCCCGTCTTTCTGAACTGCTGGCTGGCCAAGCACGCGCTGGAAAACATGATTGTAAGCTGGGGGAGGGTGCAGCTGGGACTTGGGGGGCCACCCTCAGCCTCACCGGCCCTGGAAGACACTGCGGGACATAGCCTGCCACGCCCCAGCCCTGGTGTAACTACGGAGGACCAGGGGGCCAGGGCATCGGAAACTCTGTGCCGATAAAACATCCAAGCCACGCCTCAAACGCTCCCTTTCCAGGAAGAAACTCACTCCCAGAGCTTTTCCTAACCCTGGCAATTACACGACTGGCAGGAGGAGGAGGGACAAAGTGTAGGGTGTGACAAACCCAGGCCACGAGGGCCAGGGCCACAAACGCCAGGCCACATGCAAACTGGGACCACAGACAGGTCCTGTACTGAGCGTCTGAGGAAACTGGGGCCACAGGGCCACAAGCAGGCCCTGCTCTGAGTGGCTCAGCAAGGCCCCTGTCGTGTGAATAGTGGCAGCCCCCTTCTCCAAGCCAGACCCCTTGGATCACAGCCCCCATTCCTGCCCCAGTGGTAAGGCAGCGTTACCGCGCTGGGTCCAAGCCTTGCACACTAACCAGCCCTCTGGCCTGAGCCTTAAGCCTCATCCCCAGGGACGTAGGCAAGCTAGGGACCTGCCCTGAGAGTACAGCAGAGGTGGTGCCCTGCCCAGGTGGGCCTCAGCGCGGACGCAGGTGTGGCCGGGTGCAGGCTGCCCCG
>NW_022437066.1:2299601-2307644 GCF_009761245.1 Sapajus apella | reverse complement strand
TGCCCCGTGGGCCTCAGCGCGGACGCAGGTGTGGCCGGGTGCAGGCTCCCCCATGGGCTTCAGCGCGGACGCAGGTGTGGCTCAGCCATCTGTTCTCCCCATCCCACTCTCTACTGATTGCTCTGGCGGGGTGCACAGTCCCTGCCTGCTGACAGCCGCCGCTCCCTCCACAGAACGACTTCCACCGTGCCATCCTGCGGACGCAGTCGGCCATGTTCAACCAGGTCCTCATCCTCTTCTGCACCCTGCTGTGCCTTGTTTTCACGGGGTGAGTGTCAGCCATCGGTGTGAGCACCCCAGGACGTTGGGAGGGCCTGAGAGGGTGCAGATGCCCGTGTCTAGGCGGTCAGGGGACAGGAAAGGCCACGCTGCCTGGGCTGCCGCTGTCGGGCCGCCCAGCTGGGACTGAGGTCAGGAGGCAGCTCCAAGCCCACATTCGCACTACATAAGCAGCCCTGTAATTTTACTCTTCCAAGGCCAGTGATACCTAAGTCTGGCTTCCTGGTCTATGCCACTGACATAGGGAAGGGGACTGGCCCCTAGGCCAGGGGTGACTCCTGGCTGAGGCCCAGCTGTGAGGTGTGGGGGTGCCCAGAGCTGCGAAGGCCTCCACCCGCCTGAGTGTGCCCCTGTGCCCTGGTCCTAGCCAGGCCTGGTCACCACTTCCCATCCCCAGGCAGGCATGCCAGGCAAGCACAGTGCCCTGGGGGCAGGGAGAGTGCCCGGTGCTTCCTGCCTCCCCTCCGCCACTGCCCCTCGTGACAGACACAGAGCTCAGCAGGCAGATTGGGGCATCCATGCAGATGGCATCTGGGACCTGTCAGTGACCCCGGCCCTGCCCATTAGACCCCCCAGTGTTTTCTGGCTGTGCCCGGCAGAGGCCTGCATGTGGCGAGTAAGGGGCATGGCTCTGAGATGGGGCTGGAGGGCCCAACCCCATGCCCACCCCAGCCCAAACTGATGGCACAGCCCTACATCCCCTGCTCCCAGAGAATTTTCCAGAGGCCTAGGAAAGAGCGCTGGGCAGGCAGGGAGGCTCTGGGGAATTTACTGTGAACAGAGGCCGCCACACTGTGGCCAAGGGGTCAGCTGCGTTGTCAGCCAGCGACGGGCAGGAGGCGGCCCAGGCAGAGCCTGGGGACAGATGGGTGGGGCTGAGGGCCCGGTGCCACCCAGCTGTCAGTAGGGTGGGGCTCACCTGGTGACGAGGCGAAGCTCAGTCTCATGGACAGCGAGGGTCCCGTGGGCAGGCAGGAGCCCCAAGGGGCCACGGCCCCGGCTCCCGGGCCCCAGGCCGCCCCTCACTGTCCGGGGTTGCAGGACCTGCGGCATCCAGCACCTGGAGCGGGCGGGCGAGAACCTGTCCCTCCTGACCTCCTTCTACTTCTGCATCGTCACCTTCTCCACCGTGGGCTACGGCGACGTCACGCCCAAGATCTGGCCATCGCAGCTGCTGGTGGTCATCATGATCTGCGTGGCCCTCGTGGTGCTCCCACTGCAGGTGGGTACCCTGGGCGCCAGCAGCAAAGGGACAGGTGGGGACTGGCAGGGGTAGGGGGCTGCCGGGGTCATGGGTACAGGGTGGGGTCACTCCCAGGAGGCCAGGCAGGCGGTACCTGCTCCGTGGAGGCCCCACTGAGGGTCTGCGGTGGATCTGGTGCTGCTCCGTGCGGTGGGTAGTGGGTCTGCGGTGGATCTGCTGTTCCGTGCGGTGGGTAGTGGGTCTGCGGTGGATCTGGTGCTCAGTGCGGTGGGTAGTGGGTGTGTGGTGGATCTGGTGCTCCGCGCGGTGGGTAATGGGTCTGTGGTGGATCTGGTGCTCTGCACGGTGGCTAGTGGGTCTGCGGTGGATCTGCTGCTGAGTGCGGTGGGTAGTGGGTCTGCGGTGGATCTGGTGCTGCTCCGTGCGGTGGGTAGTGTTGGGGTCCCACGAGCCGGCATCTTCCTTCCAGGGAGGTGGCAGGTCTCTGGTGCCGGGGTGGCCTCCCAGGCTCCACGCGGAGTGCAGAGGGATCAGGGTGGACAGGCAGCCCAATTTCCCATCCACAGCCAGGTGCAGTGGCTGCCAGGCCCACAAGGGGCACGCCCCCAGCCACCCCAGCAGCTTCCCTGTCACCACTGCTGAGGCCCACTGCCCACTGAGCAGAGGAGGGGGCAGGGTGGGGCTGCAGCAGGAAAGGTGGTGGCAGAGAGGGCAGCTGCCCCAGGTTGTGAGTGCTCACCCCAGACTGCCTCTGACACCTCCTCCAGGCAGCCCAGCCCACCCTGGAGGGTCCCTGCTCTCAGGGAGACAGGAGGGGGAAGGGACCTCTGTGGGCGGTGGCACGTTCTTCAGGAGCCTGGGTGGGAGGAAAAGGGCGAGGTGGTGGCCAGACCCTCAGGTGGCTGCAGGATGCCAGAGAGATGGGCAGGGAGTGCCTCCCGGGAGCCGATGCTGACCCCAGACTCGGCCCAGTTCCCTCCCTAAACGGCAGAGGGCGTGGCCTGGCTCTTCCCCCGGCTGCATCCCAGCCGCAGCTGTGGCTCCAGCTGGATGGCCCTCAGTGTGGGCCACGTTCTCCCCATCTGCAGGTTTCCGTCCCCCGACTCCATATGGCGGCGTGCACGTCTTTCCACCTAGTTGCCGGCCCCCCCACCACCAGGTGCCACAACCCTCCCATCTCTGGGAGCTGCCCGCTGCTCTCTGGGCCACCCCCGGTTCTCACCCATGAACCCAGTCTCTCTGATCTAGAAGAATCCCGGCCGCGTGGGGCTTCCCCATTACTTCCTGCTCCGTGATCGCTCCTCTCACTTTGCTAACAGAATCTTCCATTCACAAATGGTTTTGATTTTTTTTAATTAGAGATGGCGGGGGTCCTCACTCTCACTTTGTTGCCCAGGTTGCCCTCCAACTCCTGGGCTCAAGCGATCCTCCCGCATCAGCCCCAAAAATAGCTGGGATTACAGGCGGCTTGGCTTTGATTTTAACAGATTCACCAGTGTTTCCTTACAGTTTGTTTTCCTGTCTTGACTACAAAGATCATTCCCTCTCTCGATCATAAACCTGGCTTCCTGTTTTCTTCTAAAAGTGTGAAGCCCGCCTCTCACCTGCAGGATTTCACCCACCTGGAACCACTGCGTGGGGTGGGGGTGGAGTTGGGCTCTCCCCTCTGATGCCCACTTCCCGATACTCCACACTCTGCTCCTTTCCCTGCAGGTCAGGAGCGAGGGTGGGAGCCAGGCCAGGAGCACAGCGTGGTGAGGGCCACTCCCTGCAGTGACACTGCCTCCCACCTCGGCCCTCCTGCCTCAGTCCATAAATCTCACCTCAAATTCTTACCATAATCACCTCTGCAAAGACCCTTTTGCAAATGAGGTCCCATTCTGAGGTCCAGGGGGGACCACTTTTAGAGCCACCCTTCACACTGCTATGGGCCCCCAGCCTCTGTCCCTGGTCCTCCCCTGCCCACACTTCGCCACGTGGCCGGCACCTGCTGAGGCTGCTGTGCTCGGCTGCTCTGCAGAGACCTTGGCCTCTCCAGTCTCTGAATTCCCCACAAACCCTTCCAGAGACGCCTCCGAGAGGCCCGAGGCCCAGCCGAGGTCAGAGGGTGGGTCAGTAGGGCCGATGCATCCCCCTTTCCCTGTGGGCCCGCGGCCCAGCCACACACAGCTCCACCGTTGTACGCCATCCGGCTCCTCTCCCCCTCCACACACCCCAAAGTGAACAGGAGCCCCAGCCAACCCCAGGGTCACTTTCAAATAAAGCAGCAGGGACACGATCTCTTGTGCTTCTCAGGAGACCGTGGCACCGGCAGGTAAGGGCCAAATCGGGGTGTGCAGCAGGCATGTTCCGTGTTCTCTGCTGTGTCCACAGCCTCCAGGCTGGGGCCGCCTTCCCAATCTGCTCCTGAAGCATCAGGGGCCCCCACTCCCCTTATCTCCATCAAGAAATAAGACAAGGCCAAGCGCGAGGCTCACGACTGTAACCCCAACACTTTGGAAGGCCAAAGCGGGAGGGTCGCTTGAGCCCAGGAATTTGAGACCAGCCTGGGCAATATAGAGAGACTCCCATATCTACCGAAAAATACAAAAGCTAGCTGGGTGGGTGTGATGGCACACACCTGTAGTCCCAGCTACTTAGGAGTCTGAGGCAGGAGAGTCGCTTGAGCCGTGAGGTCAAGGCTGCAGTGAGCTGTGATCGCGCCACTGCACTCCAGCCTGTGCAGCAGCGTGGGACTGTTTCAGAAGAAAAATCGGCTGGGCCCAATGGCTCATGCCTGTAATCCCCGCAGTTCAGAAGGTGAGGTGGGTAGACCGCTTGAGATCAGGAGTTCAAGACCAGCCTGGGCAACATGGCAAAACCCTGTCTCTACCAAAAATAGGAAAAATTCGCCAGGTGTGATGGCACACACCTGTAGTCCCAGCTCCTGGGGAGGCTAAGGCGGGAGGATCACCTAAGCCTAGGAGGCAGAGGTTACAGCAAGCCGAGGTCACTCCAGCCTGGGTGAGAGACGCCATCTCAAAAAAAAAAAAAAAAAGGTGACTCCAGGTTCACAGAGTCCTGCAGCCACCAACACACCTGGACTGCTCTTCAGGGAAATTCACTGAACAAACGCACCATCGTTCTATGAACTGATTGCATCGACGGGTGTGGCCATGGTGACAGCAACGCCCCAGCAGCCTGCGTGCGGAGCTGTCATTGCAGCTCAGGCTGTGTCCACAGTGGGGTCCTCAGATCAGCTGCCACCTGCCCGCCTTGTCTCCCTCCTCCCATGTGGGGCAGGCAGAGCAGGCCCGGAGTGGGACGAGCCCTAAGCAAGACATATGGAAGGCGGGCGCTAGGGGCCAGTGTACCATCTGTCCCATCAGCCCTGCCAGGCCTGGTGCTCAAACCTGGCCCAAGGTGGACCTGTGCCGTCCCTGGCCGGGCTGGGGGTGATCAGGACGGTGATGCCACTGACCCCACCATCTGAGCCGCTCCCTGCCTCCCCCAAATGACTCTGTAAAGACAGCCTCTCACTGGCAATGGTAACGGGCTGCGGTGCCCTTGCCCTTGGTCTCCACGGAGATGAATTCACCAGTGACAGCCCCTGAGGCAGAGTGACAACTCTGAGGCCCTGGCTCTCGAGTGTCCCTGCTGGAACACAGCGATGCCAGCTGGGGGTCTCCCAGAAGCGTCCCTCCAAGCTCTGACGACCAAGGCAGACACGTGGCTTAGGCAGCAGACATGTATCCTCTGCCAGCCCTGGAGACCAGAATCGGAAGTTAAGGGGCTGGCAGGGCCGGCCCTCTCTGGCTGCTTTGAGGGAGGTCGTCCGACGCCACACTCCAGCTTCTGGTGGTGCCGCAATCCGTGGGGCTCCGTGCGGTAGAAAGCTCAGCCTCCGCCCTGTCTGCACCTGGCCTCTTCTCTACACCGCTGATTGGATTTAGGGCTCACTCTAACCCAGGAGGACCGCATCTTAACTAATTACAGCTACAGAGACCTATTTCCAGGTCATCGCGGCGAAGGTCTGGGCAGATGTGACCTTTAGGGGTCACCACAGAGCTGCCGGCATTAGTTCCTTCGTCCTCATGGCAGCCCTGGAGGCAAGTGCCAAGCCACCATCTCGCGGGTGAGGAAGCTGAGACTCATGGGAGGCAGGGACGCGAGCCCTGGGGTGTCTGACGGCAGAGCCCTCTGCCAGCACCATCCGCGGGGAGCCTCTGTTCCAGTCGCCCTGGAGTCTGGAGCACCTCCCAGCTGTGGACCTGTTCCGTGTGGTAAGGCAGTGGAGTCCCGTCACTGGAAGGAAGCAGGTGCTGGATAAGAGCGACAAGATGGTCTCATTTAGATAACAGCTCATCACCCATGCTGGTCCACACTGCACAGGAGCTCCCACCAGTGTCCATTTCACACGTGGTCAGTGGAGCCGGGCACCATAACTCATGCCTGGAATCACAGCCCTTCAGGAGGCCAAGGCAGGGGGATCGCTTGGGCCCAGAGTTCGAGACCAGCCTGGGCAATGTAGTGAGACCCCATCTCTACAAAAAAATACTATCTGGGCATGGTGCTGGCACACATGTAATCCCAGCTACTCGGGAGGCTGAGGCCGGAGGATGGCTCTCGAGCCCAGGAGGTCGAGGCTGCAGTGAGCTGTGATCGCACCACTGCACTCCAGCCTGAGCAACACAGTGAGACCCTGTCACACACACACAACAATTCAATAAAATATGTGAAATGAAGGAATGAACTTGATGCTTGGAAAAGCCAGAGACTTTCAGTCAGGCGCGGAGGCTGACGCCTGGAATCCCAGTGCTTTGGGGGCCCTTGGCAGGTGGATCACCCGAGTCAGGTGTTCAAGACCAGCCTGGCCAACATGGTGAAACCCCAACTCTACTAAAAATACAAAAATTAGCCAGGTGTGGTGGTGCACACCTGTAGTCCCAGCTGCTCGGGAGGCTGAGGCAAGAGAATCGCTTGAACCTGGGAGGCAGAAGCTGCAATGAGCCGAGATCGAGCCACTGCACTCCAGCCTGGGAGACTCCGTCTCAAAAGCCAGAGGCTGTCCCCTCCAGGCAAGCCGGGCTGGTGCTGCAAGGCCCGATGGCCTCTGTTTCGGATCTGTCCCCTTTGAGTCTATGGAGCATGAGCCGGGGCAGGCGGAGTCAGACCCACGGCCTCCAGCCGCTCCCCACCTGGACGCGAGCTCCTGACTGTGAGGCCAGGGAGTGCCTGGAGGACCGGGGCCTGACTCCTGATTTGGCCGCCCTTACCGTCAGGAGGAGGATCCCTAATTCCACGGCGGAGACTCCCCACCCTCAGTGTACTCCAGAATCTGCAGCTGCCCCCTTCCCTTCACACATCCTGCCAGCTGGGCCTGCGTCCTGCTCTGTGTCGTCTGGGGCTGTCAGCACCTGCAGCTTCCGTGTGGGAAAGGCCCCCCAATGTAGATACCACCGCTGAGCAGGCCCTGCCCCCGGCCCCCAGCAGACAGTCATGTTGGGGGGCCCAGGTGCTTCCCCGGGAGCCCTCGCTGCCCCCGGCCTGGTCGCTGGCACTCACCCAGCTCTCGCCCGCAGTTCGAGGAGCTCGTCTACCTCTGGATGGAGCGGCAGAAGTCGGGGGGCAACTACAGTCGCCACCGCGCGCAGACGGAGAAGCACGTGGTCCTGTGTGTCAGCTCCCTCAAGATCGACCTCCTCATGGACTTCCTGAACGAGTTCTACGCCCACCCCCGGCTCCAGGTGAGGACCACTGACCGCCGCCCCCAGAGATGCCATCTTATCCCCAGGACTGCTTGGCAAGTCCCTGAGTCTTCTCAGCCTCAGTTTACCCCTTCAGTGAGGGTGGCAGCCCACATTTGAGTGGGGAGGGTCCTGTGGGGGCCCCTTCATTCCCTCCCACCAAATGCAAGATCGCATTGAGCGCTGGGGCCCAGAGGTGGTGGGCGCACACAGTCCTGAAGGCAGGGCCGCCCGACGGGCAGGGGCTGGCTCAGAGGGTCCGACCCTGCGCCTGGCCGGCAGGACTATTACGTGGTCATCCTGTGCCCCACGGAGATGGACGTCCAGGTGCGCAGAGTCCTGCAGATCCCACTGTGGTCCCAGCGGGTCATCTACCTCCAGGGCTCTGCACTCAAAGACCAGGACCTCATGCGGGCCAAGTGAGTGCTGGGGGATGGGGGGGTGGCGCAGGGGGTGTGGGGGACAGAGGGGGCAGTGCGAGGGGCAGAGGGGGCAGTGCTGGGGTAAAGGAGGCAGTGTGCGGGTGAAGCGGGTGGCACGGGGGCACCTTCCTGAGACAGGTCGGCTGCTCGGGGCTGGGGCATCAACCATTGCTCTCCTGGCCAGTGAAAGCCATGAGAGCAGTGTAGACCATTCCCAGGGTGGACCTTTTGAAGTGAACCAGCCAACATGGACTGTCTGGGGTGAACCATCCAGGGTGGATCATCTGGGGGTGAACTGTCTAGGGTGGACTCTCTGGGTGGACAGTCTGGGGTGGGCTCTCCAGGGTGGACGGTCTGGGGTGGACTCTCTGGGGTGGACTCTCTGGGGTGGACAGTCTGGGTGGACAGTCTG
>NW_022437066.1:2295226-2299591 GCF_009761245.1 Sapajus apella | reverse complement strand
TGGACTCTCTGGGGTGGACTCTCTGGGGTGGACCATCTAAGGTGGACAGTCTGGGGTGGACTCTCTGGGGTGGACCACCTGGGGCATCTTGCAGCTTCTCTGGCTCAGGTTCCAAGCCCAGATGAGCAGGACCCTGCAGCCAGGCCCCTTGTTCCTGCCCCACACCCACTGTGGAGCAGCCTGGGCAAGCCGCCCCAGCTGAGTCTCCGTCTCCCTCTTGCAGGATGAGGGCAGCCTGTGCAAACTCCACCCTCCTCTGCTCCAAGTCTAGGGAAATTTTTTCTTTTTTTTTTTTCCTCAACATCTCCTTCTTAAATTTAGGGAAATTTTCTTTGTCAAGTTCTGCAGAGGCTCGAAATAGAGCAGGGGCGGGAGAGTCGGCTGCTGTGAGTCAAGGTGGGAGAATGGGGGCTGCAGATGGAGCTTCCTTTCAAAGACAGATTGGCAGAGTGACAGGGTAACAAGAGCGTATTGTTACCTGGAACTTTCCAGAATGTGTTGGTGCACTTTCTGGGACACTCCCCGGAAACTGCTCCTGGCAGCGTTTTCATTCCAGGAGGCTGGATGTGTCCTTAGTGGCCCAGGGTCTCTCTCCATCGCTCCCCTCCCCTGCCATGTCCAGAGCCCTAAGCTGGGGCCCACTGGCTATAGAACACTGTCTGTTTTGTGATCCTGTCCCCAGCACACAGGTTAACACAACTGCTTGGGCCCAGGGAGTGGGGAGAGGGCAGGCGCATAGGCCATGCCCGCCAGACAGGGAAGAGCCCAGGGCTGTGGGTGCGGGGCCTGGGCCCCTGCAGAGCAGACAGTGATGCCAGTGATGAGGTGGGACACCCTGCCCTGAGAGGAGGCGACAGCTTCTCAGATGACATCTCATAAGTACTGGTCAGTTTCTGCAGCTGGGCTTTGGGGAGACCATGGAGAGGCTGGAAGTGATCACCCAGGTGTTCAGACCACAGGGTGGCCAGGACAGGGAGAGGACAGTGTCTCTGCCCCTAATTTCCTCCCTCCCTTTTGTACCCCAGCCCAGCCCTGGGTGAATAGCTAATGGCAACATGTAAGATGGGCACCCAAGAAGCCGGTGCCCAGATCAGGTCAGCTGCCCTGGTGCCCACGTAACTGGCACACAGTGAGGTGGGGTCTCCACCAGGCCTGCTCCTGCCAACCATGGACCCCCAGCCTCTGACAGCTGGGAGTGTGGACAAATCCAGGCAGCCCCGCGCCAGCAGAGCCCCCTCCCAGACCTCCCAACGCCCCTCCTACCTGGGCCACCTCAGGAGCAAGCTGGGGGGAAGCTTCAGAGAACACGGCTCGGGGGAGGAAGAGCAGGCACTGCCTCAGGAAGCGCCGTGGGCTCCCCACTCAGGGCTGTGGCTGGGAGAAACTGTCAGCCAGCGTCTCCAGGACATACTGCCTGTGGCATCTGCCCCCCAGCGCCCACCTGCTATCAGCCTGCACAGGCTCAGGGGACAGACCTGGGTCCTGTGCCTTCTCAAGTGTCAGAGCTTGGAGTCTCCCTAGGGTGTCCGGGAGTCCTGACCCAGCTCAGAGCCTGTCAGGGAGGGGCCAGGGAGTCTAGAGAGGCCCAGGATGCCTGGGGGGGTCACTGGGATACCTGGGCAGGGTGTACAGGGATGCCTGCTGGTGGAGGGTGCACAAAGATGCCCACCAGGGGGCGCTGTGATGCAGGTGGGTGGGGAGGGTACCGGGATGTCCACTGAGGGGGCACTGTGATGCCTGACCAGCAGGGAGCAGGGGCCTCCTGCCCGCCCGCCATCCTCCCCACCCGCCCACTGTCCTCCCTGCTGGCCCTCCGTCCTCCCTACCCACCCGCCGTCCTCCCCGCCCGCCCGCCGTTATCCCCGCCTGCCATCCTGCCATCCTCCCATCCTCCCAAAATCTTCCTACACACCTGCTGCACCGACCTCCTCCCGGGGGAGCCCTCCCCTCCCCACCTCACCTTCACCCCCGCCCCCCCAGCTGTGCTGCCCGCCTCCCCTGCTCCACCCTCGCTCAGGCCCTGGTGTGTTGCAGGATGGACAATGGGGAGGCCTGCTTCATTCTCAGCAGCAGGAACGAGGTGGACCGCACAGCAGCAGTGAGTGAGGCTGAGGCCCCACCTGGGCGGAAAGGGCACCGTGGGGTGGGGAATCGGGGTCCCGGAGGGAAGAGACCTGCCCCAGGCTGCTGGTGCCACCCAGCGACCCACAGACGCCAGCCCTCCTGCACTGACCAACCACCCACCCCACCAGGACCACCAGACCATCCTGCGTGCCTGGGCCGTGAAGGACTTCGCCCCCAACTGTCCCCTCTATGTCCAGATTCTCAAGCCTGAAAACAAGTTTCACGTCAAGTTCGCTGGTGCGTCTGGGGCAGGGCGTGTGTGCGCGCAGCTGGGCACACGGTGTGGGGAACGGGAGGGGCTGGCCTGGAGCCCCTCACACAAGCACACCAGGAGGTGCTGGAGGGGACGGTGGACCTCATCCTCACCGCACACAAGAAGCGGGCTATGAGGTCTGAGCTCTTCATATGAACAGTCTTCCACTGGGGCCCTGGGGTCAGTGAAGGCAGCGTCAGAGTCAGGTGGGGACAGGAGCACCATCTGATGAGCACCTCTACGGGCAGGGCCCACACTGGGCCCTCCGGGGGCAGGGGGCAGGGCCCACTCAGGGTGCCTGAGAGAAAGTGGACAGGGCCCACACGGGGTGCCCCAGGGACAGGGCTAGGGTCCACATGGCGTGCACGGGACCCACCCAGCCCTGGAGCTCCTTGTTGAGCTGGAGAGAGGCACGGGAATGGTAGGAGGTCCACAGAGGCTCAGGCCAAGTAACTATTGGTGTCCAGAGACACTCGAGGTGGAGATGCTGGAGCTGGACAGCAGACACGTGGGGGCTCCAGGGGGGCACCAGGTGAGGGCGTGTCTGCACAGCCCCTTCAGGAAGGGGGCAGGTGCTGTGGGGGAGGAGAGAGGCGGCAGGGTGGCAAGTGAACCGGCCTCCTCTCCTGCCTGCAGACCACGTGGTGTGTGAGGAGGAGTGCAAGTATGCCATGCTGGCGCTCAACTGCATCTGCCCGGCCACCTCCACCCTCATCACCCTGCTGGTGCACACGTCCCGCGGCCAGTGAGTGCCCCGTGCCCCGCGGGACCGACCTCCATGGCCCGGCCGGCGCAGGGAGACAAGGCAGGGCCTGCGTGGGGGCGGGGACGGGCTTCCCGGAGGAGGGGCTCGTGGTGGGGCGCGCGGCGGGCAAAAGTCCCGCACAGGGAGGGGTCCAGCCAGGGGAAGTGGAGGGTCCGCCGGAGACCCGGCCGCGCAGGAGGGGCAGCCACGGCCGAGGGTGACGGTCCCCTGGTCCCGCTCCGGCCCGCAGGGAGGGACAGGAGTCCCCGGAGCAGTGGCAGCGCATGTACGGGCGCTGCTCCGGCAACGAGGTGTACCACATCCGCATGGGCGACAGCAAGTTCTTCCGCGAGTACGAGGGCAAGAGCTTCACCTACGCGGCCTTCCACGCCCACAAGAAGTAAGGCCAGGCTGCGCCCGGAGGGCTGGCGCTCACCCGCCCCGTCAGGCAGGGGTGGCCCTGGGGCGGCGCAGCCAGTCATCCTGCCTGGCCAGGCGGCCGCAGGGCTGGGCTCCGGGTCCACATGAAAACCTGCCACACTCCTCCCTGAGGCTCCTCCCTGGCTCGTGGGCCGCTCCCAGCTCTCTGGTCCCCAACACTCCTGGGACAGGAGAGCTCGGCCAAGGGCCCTGACCTCAGATGGCCTCCAGGAGGAAGACGGAGGAGCTCGGGCGTAGGGGGGGGAGACTCTGGTGATTCGCAGGCAGGGAGCGGGACGGGGCGCGGCGGTGCCTGCAGCTGTGGTGCCCCCGCCCAGGTACGGTGTGTGCCTCATCGGGCTGAAGCGGGAGGACAACAAGAGCATCCTGTTGAACCCGGGGCCGCGGCACATCCTGGCCGCCTCCGACACCTGCTTCTACATCAACATCACCAAGGAGGAGAACTCGGCCTTCATCTTCAAGCAGGAGGAGAAGCGGAAGAAGAGGGCGTTCTCGGGGCAGGGGCTGCACGAGGGTCCGGCCCGCCTGCCCGTGCACAGCATCATCGCCTCCATGGGTGAGCCAGGGCCTGTGCGCGGGGCTCCCTGGGCTTGCTCCTCCAGGGCCTGGCTGCCCCTGCGCCAGGTGGGGTGGGGCGGGGTGGGGCGGGGCAGGAGACCGGGTGGGGCGGGGCCTGAGACCAGGTGGGGCGGGGCCTGAGACCGGGTGAAGTGGGCCTGAGACCGGGTGGGGCGGGGCCTGAGACCAGGTTAAGTGGGCCTGAGACCAGGTGAAGTGGGCCTGAGACCAGGTGGGGCGGGGC
>NW_022437066.1:2287385-2295216 GCF_009761245.1 Sapajus apella | reverse complement strand
GACCAGGTGAAGTGGGCCTGAGACCAGGTGGGGCGGGGCCTGAGACCAGGTGAAGTGGGCCTGAGACCAGGTGGGGCGGGGCCTGAGACCAGGTGAAGTGGGCCTGAGACCAGGTGGGGCGGGGCCTGAGACCAGGTGAAGTGGGCCTGAGACCAGGCGGGGCGGGGCCTGAGACTGGGTGGGGCGGGGCCGGAGGCGGGGTGGGGCGGGGCTGGAGGCCAGGTAGAGTACGGCAGGACAGATCAGGGCTGGAGACCAGACCTAACTCCTCTTGGCCTGTGCCTCCATCCTTGGACCAGTAGCGTCTCTCTGGGCCTGTTTTGAATCTGTCAAACAGGAGTTGTCCCAGCCTTCCTGTGGCCACTTTTGCGGGCATCGCTCACTGTGTCCAAGTGGGGCCGCCCACAGGACCAGTTGGCAGCTCAGCCAGAGGCCGCTGATGGTCCCATCAGCCCAGAGGGTCCCATCAGCCCAGAGGGTCCCATCAGCCCAGAGGGTCTGCTTCACGTGTGTCCCTCAAATAGCCTGGGGCCCTGGCATCCACGGGGCTGGGAGTTGGCTGAATGAGGCGGCTGAGGGCTTTGGCCTCTTCTCACGCCTCCAGGCTCCTCCGGGGTGCTGTGTGCCATGCCGGGTCAGGCCGGGTCAGGCTGCCTTTGAGCAAGTGCAGGCTTGTGGCCCTGAGGGCACCACCCATAGTGGCGTTGCCCCCTTGCCAGCCAGGCCTTCCTGGGGGACAGTTAGGGAGCAAGTCAGGCCAGGAAGCTGCTCAGGCTACAGACCCACAGGCCAGGTCAGGGCATTGCCACCTCTGTGCAGTGGCCCAGGCAGAAGCTGACCCTGTCTTCACCTGCACAGCGGGCCCTCTGCCCCTAGGTGGCTTCCAGGAAACCAGGGTGCCTCAGACAACCCTCACCGCACCCGCAGAGACCCTGGGCCATACCCGGAGGTCGACAGTCCCTACCTGGCAGCCTGGGGATGGTGCAGGAGTGGCTGAGTCTGCTCCCACAGGCCAGGCTGCCCCACCTGGCCCTGTCCACCAGGCAGGCTGACCAGCGGCACGGGCCCCCAAGGCTGAGACCCCTGAGCCCAGGATCAGCCAACCCCCTCCTCAGGCAGTCGGAACTGAGGCCACCGCAGCTGCCTTGGGTGGCACTGATGGGGCACTGGGGCCCCCTGGGTGTTTGCTCAACATCACCACCCTAAAACCTGCTGACCCCATTGTATGTAGGGGGAAACTGAGGCACAGAGAGATTGAAGCCCCCCAGCTGAAGCACAGGAGCCAGGCCATGACGGGGTCTCCACAGCTGGCTGACTGCCTGAGCTCTGGGAACTCACTGGCCCTGGAGGGTGGGAGTCGGGCTGCAGCCAAGCACGGAGCTCTCTTCCAGGGACGGTGGCCATGGACCTGCAGGGCACAGAGCACCAGCCCACACAGAGTGTCGGGGGCGGCGGGGGCAGCAAGTTGGCACTGCCCACGGAGAACGGCTCAGGCAGCCGGCGACCCAGCATCGCACCTGTCTTGGAGCTGGCCGACAGCTCGGCCCTGCTGCCCTGTGACCTGCTGAGTGACCAGTCAGAGGACGAGGTGACACCCTCGGACGACGAGGGGCTCTCTGTGGTGGAGTGAGTGTGGCCTTGCAGACGGCTCCGTGGGGGGATGGGAGGGGGGAGGGGGTGTGGGGTGGTGTCCCATGCACTGAGCTGCTGCTTCCGGACAGCTCCGTGGGGTCTTCAGGGGACCTGACACAGACATCAGAGCCACAGCACTGTGGTCCCCGGGAGCACCTTGCGTGTCACTGGGATGGGGTGTGCTGGACTGTACCCTTCTCAGTTGGGGCTGGGGGTGCAGAGCTAATTGGGGCAAGGCAGCTCACTGAGGCGAGGGCTGCATGTCAAACACCTGGCGGGGCCACCAGTGGAGAGGGGCCCTTCCCACCCACCCTGCCAGCCCCACAGCAGCTCAGCCACTCTGAATCAGACCCCAGCCATCCTTGTGCACGCCGAGCCCTGGGTCTCCCCCTCAGTGCCACGGAGCACAGAGGGTCACAGCCCGCCTGGCCAGGGGTGGGTGTCCTCTGAGCAGGGTCCCTGTGCAACCCCTGGGCAAGGCAGCGTCTTGGCCTGGAAACCACAGCCCATCTTGAGCTGTTTCCAGGCCTGGGCTTGGGGCCAAGTCCTCCTGCTTCACATGATGGGAGGCCCCAGTCTGTTCTCAGCAACTTCCGCCTCTTGGCCTCAGGCTGGACAGACAAGTGCCCCGGCAGGGCCAGAGGGCCCACCCTCCTTTGGCTGCCTGACTCTGCCCGGCCTTTGCCTCTGGGGCGGGGTCCACTCGCTGTCATGACAGCCCAGCTTCTGGGAAACCACACTGAGCCGTTGCGTGTGTATGTGTTGGGTGCTGCTGGGACGGGGTGGTGGTCTACTGGGGACAGCAGCCTGGCTGGAAAAGCACATGGGTAACAGCCCAAGGCCCAAGTGCCTGCCCCACTGGCCTGGGGTGCTGGCGACCTCAGGGAGGCAGGGTGGGTGGACAGAGCCCTGTGGGTTTCACCTGTGGCTTGAAGGCCTTGTCTAAGCTGGTGTGGGGGGTAGAAAGACCATGTAGGGCATGGGGGTGGGTGTGCAAGGGGGGTGTGTTCTGTGTGTGTCCATGAGTATGTGATGTACATTGTGCTCTTGTGTGATATGTTGTGTGTCCGTGTGTATGATGTGCGTTGTGTCCACATGTGTGTTGTGTGTCCATGTGTGTGTTGTGTGTCTGGGTGTGTGGTTTGTGTTGTCACGTGGTGTGTGGGGTGTGTGTGGTATGTGTTGTCTGTGTGTGTGGTATGTGCTGTGTGTGTGTTGTGTGGATGTGGTTTGTGTTGTGTGGATGTGGTTTGTTTTGTGTCACGTGTGGTATGTGTGTGTGGTTTGTGTTGTGTGTATGTGGTATGTGTTGTGTGTGTGTTGGGTCTGTATGGTGTGTGGTATGTGTCTTGTGTGTGGTGTGTTTGTGGTGCACTCTGTCGTGTGTGTGTCATGTGTGGTATGTGTTGTCTGTGTGTAGTGTATATGTTGTGTGTGTTGTGCATTTGTGCATATGTCCGCATGTGTGCATTTCAGTGTGCCTGTAGGTGTTATCTGTGCATGCATCTCCATGTGTGTACATGTGTGAACATCTCCACTGTGTGTGTTGGGCGGAGTCTCACCCCAGACCCTCAGGGAAGGATAGGCCCAGGGCACAGCCCACCTCCTGCCCCGCCCCACCTCCTGCCCCCCCCACCTCCTGCCCTGCCCCACCTCCTGCCCCGCCCCACCTCTGCCCCACCCCAAAGTAGCCAAGGGCTGACCATTGAGGGGGTCCTGGGCTGACCGGATGAGGGGTGAGCCCCATGGCCAGCCCCTCCCACAGCTGGGTGAGGGCAGCAGCAGTGAGGGCCCTTCTCACCCCGCTGTCTCCTCCAGTCCTCTAAGGCCCTGGCAGGGCCAAGTCATAGCTTTCCCAACCCTGGCCTTGCAGCCACTGCTGACCTGACAGGCAGGCCAGGGTCCTTAAGGCTTGGCACCTGCATAGGTGCCTGGGCACTGCCCTGTGGGACACACTGGGTCCTGGGTGCCAATGCTGGACAGGCCCCACAACATGGTGGCCACAGGCTCAGCTGGAGGAACGTTTCCTGATGCCCAGGTGGTTGAGGGCAGACCAGGTCACCGTGCCCCCGAGCAGCGTGGCTGTGGGTCCAGTGGGTGCCTTTGAATCCCCCAGCTCAAGGGGGGCCCCAGAGCAGAGCCAGCCACCTCCGTGCAGCTGTGCTGAGGGCTCCTGTCTCCTCCCAGGTACGTGAAGGGATACCCCCCCAACTCGCCCTACATCGGCAGCTCCCCAACCCTGTGCCACCTCCTGCCTGTGAAAGCCCCCTTCTGCTGCCTGCGGCTGGACAAGGTAAGGCTGGCTGCTCTGCCGTGCTCTGCAGCCCCGGACGCCAGCACCAGGCTGTGCACACCTGCCCTGATTTCTCTTTTGTCGTTTTGCATTTCGACATTGTTGCAAACTTCTAGCAAAGCTGCATGAATGCAACAAGGGAGCTGAGCAGACCCTTCCCCCAGAGTCAGCAGACGGTCCCTTCCTGTCCCCTTTGCACTCTCTCGGTCTCTGTGTTGGGGCATCTGTTTTCTTAACTTTTTGGCTATTATTATTTCTATTATTATTACTTGAGAGGGGCTTCACTCCCGTTGTGCAGGCTGGAGTGCAGTGGCACAATCTCGGCTCACCGCAACCTCTACCTTCCGGGTTCAAGCAATTCTCCTGCCTCAGCCTCCCGAGTAGCTGGGACTACAGGCATGCACCACCACGCCCAGCTAATTTTTGTGTTCTTAAGAGACGGGGTTTCACCATGTTGGCCAGGCTGGTCTCAATCTCTTGACCGAGTGATCGGCCCGTCTCAGCCTCCCAAAGTGCTGTGATTACAGGCGTGAGCCACTGC
This sequence comes from Sapajus apella, assembly GCF_009761245.1. Taxonomy (NCBI): domain Eukaryota; kingdom Metazoa; phylum Chordata; class Mammalia; order Primates; family Cebidae; genus Sapajus; species Sapajus apella. The sequence goes on along the minus strand of NW_022437066.1, from coordinate 2,290,750 downwards.
GCCCAGCCACATCTGGCTAATTTTTTGTATTTTTAGTAGTGACGGGGTTTCGCCATGTTGGCCAGGCTGGTCTTGAACTCCTGACCTCAGGTCATCCACCCGCCTCAGCCTCCCCCTCCTGACCTCAGGTGATTCACTCGCCTCAGCCTCCCACAGTGCTAGGATTACAGGCGTGAACTCCTCTGCCCGGCCTTCTGAACCATTTTGAGAACAGGTTGGAGCCACCGCTCCCCTTTCCCCTAATACATCCACATACGTTTCCGAAGATCAAGGACCATCTTGTAACCACAGTTCAGTCGTCAGGACAGGGGGCCCAGGCCATCATCAGTGTCTGATCCACAGTCCAAGTTCAGATTGCGCCGAGGGCCCCAACGGCCTTCCTTGTCCTTCGTGGCAGCGTTATCTCTGCTGGGAGCCTGTCCCGCTGTGTTTTAGTGCTCCTTTCTCATTGCTCTCCCTCAATCTGGAATGTTCCTTGAGGTCTCTTGACCATCATCGTTTTGCAGAGCAGGGACCACTGACCTGGTGGCGGGTGGGTTTGCCAACGCTTCCTGGTGGTGGGACACTGCCTGCATGCGGGGCCGGCCATCCCTGGAAGCTTGGGGGGTCCATTGTCAGGTCACTGGTGATGTTAACTTGGATCTCATGGCAGGCGGGGTTTCCCCACCGTAAAAGTTACTGTTTTCCTTCTGGAGTTAGCAGCTTCTCTGTGGGGGACATGTTGAGATCAGGAAAACAAACCAGTAGACATGAGGCTTCGGCGTCAATCACTGGGGTTTTTTTTATTATTTGTTGTTGTTTTTTTTGTTTTTTGTCTTTTTTTTGAGATGGGGTCTCACTCTGTCATCCAGGCTAGATTGCAGTCGTGGGATCATAGCTCACTATAGCCTTCACCCCCCAGGCTCAAGGGGTCCTCCCACCTCAGCCTCCCGAGTGGCTGGGACCACAGGCACGCACCACCACACCTGGCTAATTTATTTATTTTTACTTTAGTAGAGATGAGGTCTCCCTATGTGGTCTGGGCTAGTCTCAAACTCCTGGACTCAAGTGATCCTCCCACCTCGGCCTCCCAAAGTGCTGGGGTTACAGGCGTGAGCCACCATGCCAGCCATCAGCGGATGGTTTCCAGTTTCAGAATCTCTCTCCAGCTGTGCGTTAGTACTCGGCCATGGAGGGGTCCCCCCACCCCGTGTGTGTGTCCTTTACAGCCCGTGGGCTCCTGGCTGACTCTGTGGGTTGTAAATGTCACTGTCACTGACCCTTGCAATGGCATCATCCCTGACAGGTCATTATTGATTCTGATGCTTGGACCCCCGGGTTCACTGGGCATGGTGGGGGCCTTTGAGAGGCTTCTGGGTGCTTCTGACGTGACTCCCTCATCCTTTGAGCTCCTCTGTGTTTCCAACCTGAGATGTTCCAGCCCCCTTCTGGCCTTCCCCTGCTCCAGTTCTGGAATCAACTGCTTCTCCAAGGAACCCTGATTCCTTTTAGTGGAAAATGATGCTTAGAAACCAAAATCTGGGCACGTAGTGTGCTCAATGCTGCTGGGGCATCCCCGCTCTGAGCCTCTTGGTGAACAAAACAAGAAAATGTGTGCATGCACACACATGATATGTATCTATGCTCATGCCTAGCTCTCTAGCTACGTGCCAAAACCACAGGTTCCGATGGACGCCGCTCTTTCCACCCTGACATGACTGCTCTGGGCCACCTGTGGGCACAGCTGTGGTGTCTGGCAGTGCCTGCAGCTCCCACCAGATGCATGTAGGCCATGAAAGGGCTGTGGGCTGAGAGGCTGGTGGTTGGGTGTTTGCGGGGATTGTTTGGTGAGGGGTCTGAGAGGGCCCCAGTGGCCACAGGAGGAGCCAGCCCTGACTCCAGCATCTGCCCCCAGGGCTGCAAGCACAACAGCTATGAAGACGCCAAGGCCTATGGGTTCAAGAACAAGCTGATCATCGTGTCGGCAGAGACAGCTGGCAATGGGCTGTACAACTTCATCGTGCCACTGCGGGCCTACTACAGGTCCCGCAAGGAGCTGAACCCCATCGTCCTGCTGCTGGACAACAAGTGAGGCTCCCGGGGCTCAGCCCACCCTGCCCACCTGGGCCCTCAGACCTGCAGCCAGCAGCTTCCCCCACCAGGCCCACCCTCATCTTCACAGAGGGCATGGGAGCATGGGGACTCTGGCCCAGTCCTCTCAGCTTTCCCACTGCTAAAAAGTGGGGCTCTCCTCCCTGCTTCCCCCTCCTCCTGCTCCTGGCTCCTCCCCGCTCCCGGCTCCTCCTCTTTCCTAGTTCCTCTGTCTCCCAGCTCCTCCTGCTCCCAGCTCTTTCCCACTCCTAGCTCCTCAGACTCCCAGTTCTTCCCTGCTCCCAGCTCCTCCCCAACCCCAGCTCCTCCCCGCTCCCAGCTCCTCTGGCCCTCAGCTCCTCCCTGCTCTCAGCTCCTGTGGCTCCCAGTCCCCCCTGCTCTGGTCCTCTCTCCCCCTTTCTTCCTCCTCCCTTGTCACTCCTTCTGTCCTGTTTGCCTCCTGCCCCACTCACTTTGAGCCCCAGGGATGGGGGGTCACATGGCTCTTCCTCCTGAGCACCTTTTTGCCCAGGGGGCCCGAGGGCCCTGACACCTGAGCCCAGGGTCATCTTGGCTGTGTGACCTCAGCAGGTCCACCCTCCCAGGCTTTGGTTTCCCCTTGAACGAAATAAAGAATGGCCCGTTGGCCTTAAAGCACTGCCCCCCAGGGCCCATACCGTGGTTCTGAGGGCCCTCTTTCTGGTCCAGCTCTGTGCATGGAGAGTAGGGCCCCAAGGGGCCTTGGGAGGGTGGGCCTTGGAGCAGGATGGGCCCCTCCAGAACCGCTGTCCCCACAGGCCCGACCACCACTTCCTGGAAGCCATCTGCTGCTTCCCCATGGTCTACTACATGGAGGGCTCCGTGGACAAGTAAGGCGTGGTCAGCCATGGCTCAGGAGGGCTCCACACCCACCCTCCCCTCCTCTTCCAACGTCTGGGGTGGCACCTGACCGCAGGTGGGGGTGGGGGGGCTGGGGTCCTCCTGCCTCCCTGACCAAATCCCAGAGGCCTGTGGGTGGGGAGTGTGCCACATCCTCAGGCATGGGGACCCCGTCCCGCCACCAGCCTGGACAGCCTGCTGCAGTGCGGCATCATCTACGCCGACAACCTGGTGGTGGTGGATAAGGAGAGCACCATGAGCGCCGAGGAGGACTACATGGCGGACGCCAAGACCATCGTCAATGTGCAGACCATGTTCCGGTGCGCGCGGCCTCCGGGCTTGGCTCCAAACCACCCCACAGCCACCACCACGGGCCCCGCCCTGACACCCCCACAGCCACCACCACGGGCCCCGCC